>NC_081570.1:7158197-7337859 GCF_022355385.1 Mustela nigripes
GACAGAGAACACAAGTAGGCAGAGAGGCAGGCAGAGAGAGAGAGAGAGAGAGAGAGAGAAGCAGGCTCTGCACTGAGCAGAGAGCCCGATGCGGGGCTCGATCCCAGGGTCCTGGGACCATGACCTGGGCCGAAGGCAGAGGCCTTAACCCGCTGAGCCACCCAGGCGCCCCTATTTACTTACTTTTTAATTAATTAATTTATTTGCATTTCCAAACGTCCATCAAAAGATAGACAAATTGCGTGGCTAGATTACGCACAGCGGACTACCACTGGGCGATAAGCAGCAACGTACCGTGCATCTGTGCAGCAGCACGAACAAAGCTCAGAAGCTTCGTCTGCTTCTGCTGCGTGGAGGAAGCCAGACACAAAACATCACACCCTCCAGTCCTACGAAGTTTCTAGGACGGGCAAAACCACAGAGACCAGAGGTTGCCTGAGGCTGGTTGTGGGAGTAGAGGCTGACTACAGACAGGCACAAGGGAACATTCTGGGGCTGACTGGGGGGGGCTGGTGAATGTCACACTGCTGTGTAAATTAACTGAAAGTCGTCCAACCGCACACCTCCCATCTAGGGACGGTATGGCGCATAAACTACACTTCGAAACATCTTTTTTTCTTTTTCAGCTTTATTGAGGTATGGTAGGAAATTTCAAGTCTGTCTCCTGATGATCTGATACACACACACGGGGCAAGGCTGCATCCCATCTACGCAACGCATCGATCTCCTTATTACTTGTGTATGTGCGGGTCTTTGGGAACACCTGTCAGTTCTACTCTTTCAGCAAGGGTCAACCCCACAGTGTCGTGTTACCAGGTATTGGGTCCGTGTGAACATCACATCTCGGAACTTGCTCGTCTCCCGGCTGGAAGTCCGTGTTCCTTCACCAGCCCCTCCTTCCCCGCGCTCCCCGATGCATCAGTACATCTTTTTTTTTTTTTTTAAGGATTTTTTTTGAGATTTTTTATTTATTTATCTGACAGAGATCACAGGTAGGGAGGCAGGCAGAGAGAGAGGAGGAAGCAGGCTCCCCGCTGAGCAGAGAGCCCGATGCGGGGCTCGATCCCAGGACCCTGAGATCATGACCCGAGCTGAAGGCAGAGGCTTTAACCCATTGAGCCACCCAGGCGCCCCTTAGATCTTTTTTTTTCTTTTTTTAAAGGATAGTTCTATGAATAAGTTGACATGTATATATATATATATATATATTTTTTTTTTTTTATGTAAGCTCTATGCCCAACATGGGGCTTGAACTCACGACCCCGAGATCAAGAGTCAAAGACTCCACCGACTGAGCCCACCGGTCACCCCAGCATACGGTTTTAAGCCAGCGTGCCAGTAGAGTTTATCATTCAAGCCAGAACATTTTAGAGAGTGAGAAGGATTGCTACTAAAGCTAGGCAGGAAAACAGGTGTGAATGAAAAGTGTTCCAGACATCTGCATGAACTGTACCCCTTTAATGATTTTTTAAAATTTTTTATTTTTTATTTTTTTTAATTTTTATTTTTTTAAAGATTTTATTTATTCATTTGACAGAGGTCACAAGTAGGCAGAGAGGCAGGCAGAGGGAGAGGAAGGGAAGCAGGCTCCCCGCTGAGCAGAGAGCCTGACGCGGGGCTCGATCCTAGGACCCCAGGACTACAAACCAAGCCGAAAGCAGAAGCCTCAACCCACTGAGCCACCCAGGCACCCATGTACCCCTTTAAAAAACAAAACAAAATGGTATAAACCAGACATTTGACAGCAACAGTTAGTGAGTGGCCATCCGTTGTGTGTAAGGCACAGGAAGGTGACAGAAACACACAGGACCGAGATAGACAGGGTGTCTCTGCTGCTGCCCCCTTCCTGGGATCCCCTAAAGGGATGCAGGGCAGAGACAATGACTATGGGGAAGAGGATAGGCTGCTTGGAATGATACACATTTGGATGAGGAAGACAGATATTGTGCGATTCAACTTCAGGGGAAGTTTTTCCGTAGCAAAAAACTCAAAACAATGGAGCATTTTACCACCAGCTGAGTTAGAACTGCTCAGAAGCCTGCAGGAAGCTGCAAAGTTGCTTTTGTGTGTCTATCCCCAGAAGGCTGGGAGAAGCCTGGGAGCATTGTTGTGACTGAATCCTCTTTTCCGCTACAGTTTGCGTCTCTTCTGTGTCCATTCCATAAAAAAAGACAGAGGCTAGTACGTCTCTGTTGTGTCATTTCACCCTAGAGCTACCCTCTGAGGTTTTGTCCTTCCTGTTTTACACATGAAACTCTTGAGACTCGATAACTGGCCCCAAATTGCATAGCTGGAAAGAAGCGGAACCGGAGCGAGCTAAGGAGTGTGGCAGCAAGACCCACTCTTCCCTTCTCTATCAGGCAGCTTCTGGATCATCTGAGCAGCCGTCCGACGGGACTTCTGCATGCTGTCCTACCACTGAGTCTGTCTCCGGACCCCAGGGTCCACTGAGGGGGACCCTGGAGAGCATCTAATCTGTCCCCAGAGGGGCAGTTCTGGTGTATGTCTCTGATTAAGCCAGTCTCGGCTCTCTGAACCCCAATTTCCTCCTCTCTGAAACAGGAGTTGGGCTAGATCTGTGGTTCGCAAACCACTGCTCTCAGACCCTTTTATACTCTTAAAAAGGACTGATGATACAGAGAGCTTTTGTTTCTATTCTACGAATATTTACTATTTAAGAAATCAAAATGGAGAAACTTTTGAGTAACAATTTCCCAAAACAAAAGGAAACTCAGTCATTGTTTTACAGTTGTGAAACCTGATGTCTGGTTTACTACAGTTTAAGACAGCTGGATTCTCTTACTTGCTTCTGCATTTAATCTCTTCCATATCACCTGTCTCAGAGCCTCTAGAAAACTCCATCAGACACTTGTTAAGAGAACGAAGATGAAAAAGGCAAGTCACGTCTTGCTAGCCCTAGTGAAATAGCTTTGGGCCCACTTCTCCCTGAAGAGGGTACCAGGGACCTCCACGGTCACGGACCACCCTTCAAGAACTATTGCAAAAGGTAGTCCAGAGACCATCTGGAGTGAGAATCACGGGGGTGATAAAACGCACTTCCAGACCTACCCCAGATCTGTGAAATCGGAGTTCGGATTTATCAAGCTTCTTTGCACACTGGAGTGTGGACACACTTCATTGGGAGAACTCCAAGATTCCTGCCAGCTGGGTCCACCCAAAACGACAAGGTCGCCGAAGCTGGGGTGAAGACCCAGGTCTCTCGGCCTCAGCGGTGACCCGTGGCCAGTGATGGCAGCGGCTCTGCCCTCCCTGGTTTTGCTCCGTCAGCTCCCTGTCCCTGTCCTTCCCCCTTCAGGGAGGTGTTAAGGGCAGCCAGACATCTCGCTTGTAGCTTTAAAATACATTCTGGGGCGCCTGGGTGGCTCAGTCCATTAAGCGTCTGCCTTCGGCTCAGGTCATGATCTCAGGGTCCTGGGGTGAAGCCCTGCATCAGGCTCCCTGCTCCGCGGGGCGTCTGCTTCTCCCTCTGCCTCTGCCCCTCCTCTCTCTCATGTGCTCTCGCTTTCAAATAAATAAATAAAATCTTTTTTTAAAAAAGCTACTGTTCCTCTTTAAAAAAATAAAATACACCCTGGGCTTTATTGGCGAAAATCAAAAACAAACCACAACAGGTGTCGGCACAGGAGGTGGAGGAAAAGGAAACCTCTTGCACTGTTGGTGGGAACGCAAGCTGGTGCAGGCACTCTGGAGGACAGCATGGAGGTTCCGCAAAAAGTTAAAAATAGAGCTATCCTATGATCCAATAATTCCACTACTGGCTATTTACCCAGAGAATAAGAAATCACGAATTCAAGGGGCGCCTGGGTGGCTCAGTCGGTTAAGCATCCGACTCTTGATCTCAGCTCAGGTTTTGATCTCAGAGTTGTGAGTTCAAGCCCTGAGTTGGGCTCTATGCTGGGTGTGGCACCTACTTGAAAAAAAAAAATGCACTACTTTGAAAAGATGTATGCACCCTTATGTTTATAGCAGCAGTATTTCCAGTAACCAAACTATGGAAGCATCCCACCGTCCGTCGATGGATGAATGGATAAAGACGATGCGGTAAATATATATAAAAGATTTCTATCGGAATCTTACTCAGCCTCAGAATGAACGAAATCTTGCCTTTTGCAACACGGATGGAGCTAGAGAGTATCATGCTAAGTGAAGTCAGTCAGTCAGAGAAAGACAAATACCAAATGAATTCACTCACATGTGGAACTTAAGAAACAAAACAAACGAAAAACAGACAAACCAAAAACCAGACTCTTAACTGTAGAGAATAAACTAATGGTCACCAGAGGGGAGTGGGGAAGGAGATGCGTGAAACAGGTGGAAGGGATTAAGAGTAGTTATTGCGGGGTGCCTGGCAGGCTCGTAGAGCGTGTGACTCTTCAAGCCCCTCACTGGGGGTAAAGATTACTTTTTTAAAAAAGGGTACACGTATTGCAATCAGCACTATGTAATGTATAGAATTCTTGAGTCACTACGCTGCATACCTGAGACATATTAAAATACTGCATGTTAACTATACTGGAATTTAAAAAAAATGACTAATGCTGAACCAATACGTAATTAAAATAAATTCTGGGCTTGCTTCCAAGCCCGTATTTCTGTGACCAGGAAAAGCAAGAAGGAATCAAGGAAAGGGCCTCAAGGGACAGGGACTTTTTCTTCCTCAGAAGGAAGTTCTGTTCTAATCTTGGCCCCACCTGGACATTGTACAGCGGGTCAACCACAGAGTTCATGAACACCACCCTCCACGCAGGAGAGGAGAGAAAGGAAAATTGGAACTTCAGGACGGGAAGCGCTGGCTGGTACAACTCAAGGGAAACTCGAGGAAAAGAACAAATTAACAGAATGCCTTTAGTGCAAAAAATAATACAGGAAAATTTCTACATCCAAGACAGATCCTGAGATTTTATTTTTTTTTTATTTTTTTTTTTTTAAAGATTTTATTTATTCGATAGATCACAAGTAGGCAGAGAGGCAGGCAGAGAGAGGGGGGGAGGCAGGCTCCCTGCTGAGCAGAGAACCCGATGTGGGGCTCTGGGGCTCGATCCCAGGACCCTGAGATCATGACCTGAGCCGAAGGCAGCGGCTTAACCCACTGAGCCACCCAGGTGCCCCGATCCTGAGATTTTAAATATTCAGAGTGAGATTCCATTGGCATTCACAATACTGTTAACTGTGATTTAGTCTGACCTAACTTCCAATAGGAAAAAACACGATAGTGGGACACAGCTTACAGGTAAGTTATTACACTGTATCTCTTAAAACCTGTATTACAAAGTAGCTTGTGCAGTTGCTGGGATGGAACTAGCTTTGGCCTTGAACGGGTCACAGCTGGGCCACTAACGAGCCATTAACCAGCTGCGTGACTTTGGTTTCTGGTGAGCACTTACTACGTGCAAGGGTGCCAGGTACATGTTAGATGATACGAAGCGTTCACAGAAGAAAAAATCATCAAATGTACTGGAGGCGCCCACCCGAGTGTCCTCTGCTCCGGGGTCCGGGAGGAGCCGCCCGCCGTCCCTCCGCCGGTGACCGCGAGCCGCCGGGCCCCCAGTGCCCGTCCCGGGAGCCCCCACCGCGCCCCCTGCGTCAGTCCCGGGAGTCCTCTGCTCCCGACCCGGCCCCCTCACTTGTCCCGGCGCCCCCGCTCCCTCCAGCGGTCCTCGCGCCCCGCCCACGCCCCCGTGTCCGTCCCCGGGGCCGCCGGGCCGCCTCCACCTGTCCCGCCTCCTCCGCCAGTCCCAGGCGCCCCCGCCCTGCCGGCCTCTGCGTTGCCATCGATGTGCTCGGCGCTCTCCTGAGCCGGCCCCCGGGAGTGGGCGGGTCCGTTTGCCTCAGGTGGTCTAACAGGCGCCGGGGAGGGCCAATGGCGTAGCTACAAAGCCCCGCCCCTTCCTTCCGATTGGTCAGCGCCGGAAGGCCGCGGCCAAGGCCCTGGGGGCCAGAGCAGGAGCGCGACTCAGCCTCGGTCGCGTCGCCGCGCGCTCTCCGCTCTCCGGCTCCGTCCGCTCCTGCCCAGTCTGCCGCCGCCGCCGCCGCCGCCATGGCCCAGTGAGTGACGACCTGCGGGCCGCGGGGGAACTTTCCGGGGGCCGGCGTGGAGGGCGGAGCCACCCCTGACGTCGCCTTGACCACGGGGGTCGCGGGAGCCCGGCCTCGTGGCGCGCGGAGTCCCGGACCTTCAGGGTCCCAGCCCCGGTCGGGCCCAGGCCCTCAGCCTCTCGCGGCGGCGCCGGGCGGATCCCCGTGTCCAGAAAGGGTCCGGCGGGGAGGGGGCCGGCATGGCCGAGGGAAGCCGGGGCCGGAGCCGGAGGGGAAGTGCCTGGACGGTCGGCGGCTGTGCCTGCGGGACTTCTTCCCGGCGCGGGGGCGCGGGGGCGCGGGGGCGTGGGGGACGGGGACGGCCGCAGTGAGTCATCAGCGGGTGGCCTGGGCAGAGCAGAGGTTGCACGCCCTCCTGCAGGATTAGTGGATCTCAAGAGAACTCGCCGTCTGGTGAAGTGGGGAGCGCTGGGTGGCCCGTCTGCAGTGGCCTGGGCGGTGCACGCCTGGTTCTCCAGGGTGAAGGGGGGGGCAGGGGAAGAGGGAAGGCAGATTGTTCATAGGAAAAGCTAGGACACTCTGGGTCTCTGCGTTGGAATGGATTAAGTGGAACTGACACGTTTTCTTTGTTCCCTTTCCTGGTCTTTTAGAGCCGACATTGCACTGATTGGACTGGCTGTCATGGGCCAGAACTTAATTTTGAACATGAATGACCACGGCTTTGTGGTAAGTCCGGAGAACACACACTTGTCTTGTGGGTTCTTGGTGTGTCTTGGTGCGCTGCTGCTGATTTCCAAGATCCTATGCAGCTGCCACTTCTGACAGATCCCCTGTTGCTGCTCAGGAGGTTTTGCCAAGGAAGGACAAGCCCCCGATTGCCTGTGGGCGGTGGGGGGGTGGGGTCAGCTCCACCTTCTCTGAAGGAGAGTCTTGCTAAATGCATCTGTAAGGTTGCAGCCGGAATAAACCTACCCAGATCTTTCTTTTCTTTTTTTAAGATTTTACTTATTTATTTGAGAGAACGGGAGAGAGAAAGTACGAGGCAGGGGTGAGGGGCAGAGGGAGAGGGAGAAGCAGACTCCCTGTGGGCAGGGCTCCATCCCAGGACCCCAGGATCATGACCTGAGGGAAGGCAGACGCTTAAGTGACTGAACCACCCAGGCGCCCCATCTTGCCCATAGCTGGAGGAGGAGAAATCCGCCCTGGGTTGGTAGAGCTCTAACATCTTTGTCTAGTGAGAACTGGGGTGAGTGAAAATTTAAACAGTACAAACACTAAGCTTGTTCTGATACAAGGACTATTGGTGACAAAAGATAACAGTTTGCAGCATCGAGTCCCTTGATTTGAATCTGAGTCCCAATCAGCTGGTGACAGACTCCAGCCTGGTTTGCCTCGGGCAGCTGACCTTTGCTTCTGTTCCTTTCTCTGCGGTAGAAGTTTCACTGCCTCTTAATCTAGGGGTCTGAAGGTCTTCTGTGTCCCTGATCTCCTGAGCAGACCTTTTTTTGTCCTTCTAGGTTTGTGCTTTCAATAGGACAGTCTCCAAAGTTGACGATTTTTTGGCCAATGAGGCAAAGGGAACTAAAGTGGTCGGTGCTCACTCCTTGGAGGAGATGGTCGCGAAGCTGAAGAAGCCGAGGCGGGTCATACTGCTGGTGAAGGCTGGCCAAGCAGTGGACGATTTCATCGACAAACTGGTGAGGCCCGCTCTGCTCCCAGCTGCTGCTGGCGGGGCAGCTTTTCTCCTGCAGTCCGTCAGCTGTGTCGCCACTTTTTACTTAAGAGATTTTTTTTTTTTTTGCCTCTTTGGTGTCTGGATGTGAGCTGCTTAGTTCAGACAAAACAGTGCTTCGATGTCTCGGTGTTGGTTAACCTGATCGGCACAGATTAAGTCACCGCATATCCTCAGATGGTAATAATTCCATATATATGAAATTCTAGGACACCAATGGACATTTCAATTAGAATTCACTAACAGTAGGAGTAGAAGTAGTAGGGAGCTTGGTCTGTCTCTATCATCGATGGTCAAAAAATTTACTGTTTTGGTTATGAATTATACGTGCTTAGAGCTGTTCACCAATAAACCGTGGTGTCCAAATTTAGAAGTAGATTTCACTTTTTTCAGCATTTGTGTAAAATAACAATATGTAAATTGTTCTATAATTTAATATAAATGATGAGATCTCCTTAGGGAATCCTAGGGATATCTACATGCTGGGTACTTATTTCTGAATGATTTGGAAGAAAAAAACCTATGTGTATGGGCTGCAATGGCCTTGGGAGGACAGGAGGGTGACCCTCGGGCAGGTGCCCAAGAGAGGGCCTCTGTTGCACTTCGGCCCTGAGCCTCAGCTGTAGGGGCACTGCTTTGTAGGGCTCATTCTGTTTCTGTAACACATCGTAGGCTGATGGGTCTTGTAGGCCCCAAGGCTAGGGGGTGGTGGGTTTCCCTGCGTGCTTCGCCAGGCTGTGCCCTCGCCGAAGGGCCGATGGCCACGCATCCACTGGGATGGCAGTGGAGGGGAGGAGCCAGTGGCGACAACAGGTTCTTCCCCAGGGAATGTCCCCAACAGCGTTTGGTTAACGTACGAAGATAACTCAAATTCTCAGTGACAGCTCTGGAAAAACCAAGGCATTAGTTGTGAGAGCGTAGGGATAGACAAAGGCAAGGGATGAACCATTCCTTTCCTGCGGGAGCCCTGTTAACAGTGGGGGGGTCTCTGCAGGGAGCAGAATTTGTAACCAGTGTGTTACCACTTTAAAAAAGAATGACCTAGAAAGGAAGAATGCTGTGATAAGGAAAGGACACACCAAGCTTTTTGTGTAGCAAGATGCTAAGCTGATCATGATTAGCTATACACAGAATGGACTGGAAGGCCGTAGCTTATTCTCCAGCATAAGAAAGTACAAAGTCAAGTTCACTGGATCCTTGTGCGGGGAGACGAAAGAATAACTAGTAAAGCCAGCCTCGTCGTGCCCTGTAGGAAGATGTGCTTGTCCGAGGCCTGGTCTCCTCCTGCCACCTCCAGACCGGGCTGGTCATGGAGTCACGCACCAGACCCGCTGATGGCTGCTTACCGGGCCCCTCCACTGCTGTGGGCAGATTCTGTAGGAAATGATGGGATCCTTTAGAACGAGTCCCTTTGCTGGGATTTGGGACTGTAAGACAGCCGGTGGCACCCAGTGGAAACACAAAATTTTTCAAGCAGGTTTTGGTTGTAAAATTTTAAATCTCTTTTTTTTCTTTTTTAATATTTTATTCATTTATTTGACACAGAAAGAGATCACAAGTAGGCAGAGCAGCAGGCAGACAAGTAGGCAGAGCAGCAGGCAGAGAGAGAGGGGGAAGCAGGCTCCCTGCTAAGCAGGGAGCCCAATGTGGGGCTTGATCCCAGGACCTTGAGATCATGACCTGAGCCAAAGGTAGAGGCTTAACCCACTGAGACACCCAGGCGCCCCAACATGTGCTTTTAGATTGGATTTATCTGGGATAAATTCTTGTTTGTTTTAATTGGTTAAGGTACATTCTATTTTGTCTTCCATTTCTTTGGCCCACCGTAATGCTTGCGTCTGGTTACAGGTACCATTGTTGGACACTGGTGACATCATCATTGATGGAGGAAATTCTGAATACAGGGACACCACAGTAAGTATTCTTCAGTCTGAGTTCTTTCTGGTTCTGAGAACATTCTAGAAAAAAGTATCAGCATTGCACACGTGCTGAAAGAGTGGACCGTCCTTCTGCAGTGCTAATCCTGGGGCTTGGTGCCGATGCTGCTGTCCTCAGCCTCTGTTTCTGCTAGGACGTACTTGAGGTCACCTCAGGCATACGTGTAACTCAGAAGGAGGGCTTCCGCGTGGATGCAGGAGGCGGACGGTTCGTGCTTAGCTCTTCCCTTCTCCGCCAGCAGCCCATGGTTGAGAACCACGGCTTTACTGGCCTCGTGTGCTGGGAGAAGACCCTGTATCGTCCTAAGTGCCAAGTGGCAGGAAGTCATACTTGTATGAAGCCAACTCTTAAAAACCAAACCCGCACCCCCCAAAGCCCACCAGCTCTTAATGGAGTCTGACGGTACTAGACCTTCCAGGAAAATGAGATTTATTTATTATTTCCCTTTGGGGAAAGGTAGCTATTTTAAACTTCCATGGATTTTTTTTTTTAATATTTTGCTTATTTATTATTTGTCAGAGTGAGAGCACAACCAGAGGGAGTGGGAGGGAGAGGGAGAAGCAGGCCCCCTGCCGAGCAAGGAGCCTGATGCGGGAATCGATCCCAGGACCCTGGGATCATGACCTGAGCCGAAGGCAATGCTTAACCAACTGAGCCACCCAAGTGCCCCAGATTTTTTTTTTAGTTAAGTAATTTCTACACCCTCAAACTCACAATGCCGAGATCAAGAGTCATACACTTTACTGACAGCCAGCCAGGCTCCCTGGATTTTTTTTTTTTTTTGTCCTGATTCCCAAACTGAGGGTATTAAATCTCTTTTTTAAATTATTTATTTCTTTTTATTATTTATTTTTTTAAGTAGGCTCCACACCCAACATGGGGCTTGAACTCACAACCCTGAGATCAAAAGCTGCATGCTCTACCACTGAGCCAGCCAGGTGCCCCGGGATAAAATTTCTGGAATGATGAGGTTATTCTTGGCTCCTGGGGTCATTTCATGTCCTGGGTGGGCTCTCCATACCTGTCTTCTACCTCCTCTTATCCACTGGGAGAAACTGTCTTACGGAAGCATAATGAAATTCTTTCTCTCATGTAGAGACGATGTCGCGCCCTCAAGGCCAAGGGAATCTTGTTTGTGGGGAGCGGAGTCAGTGGTGGAGAGGAGGGGGCCCGGTATGGCCCCTCACTTATGCCAGGAGGGGACAAGGAAGCCTGGTAAGTATCAAAGGTGCCACCCGTTTCAGCACAGGGAGCCTGAGCTGTGAGGGGAGTGAGCCGTGGGTACCTCTTGCCCCCCTGATCTCTGCGGGGCCTGAGTGGTGGAGATCCCAGGAATAGTTCTTCCGTCTGTACATTGACTGCTTTGACTTCCTGTGTGCGAGGTTCTCTTCTGCCCTTTGATCTCTGCTATTTCCTCCAAGACTGATACTAAAAGCTCTAAACAGGCTTACCGAGTTCAGGGGCTTTAAGGAAGCCGTTAGAATAATGTCCTGGGTGCTGTGTGGACTGGGAAGTAAAGTCTGCCTCTCTAAGTGGTGCCCAGTCCTAAGATAAACACTCATTTAATAATCATGAGTGATGGAAAAATCTGATGAGGCCTGTTTTGTCCCTGGGAGAGTGAGGTGGAAGTTTTGTATCTGACTTGGGGACAAAACAAGTTTTACACTGTGCTCTGTGCTGTCCGTAAGGGGAAGAGTTGGCCATGGCATCGGTGATGTAAGAGCAGGGGTGCACGAGGCGTGGGGGGTGGTGAGTGGGACAGAACCAAAATGAAAAGGTACAAGTAATAATCACACCTGACTCAGACGGAGGGAAACCTGCTGCTGATACTGCAGAGAGAGCAAGCCAGACGGAGGGAGGTGGGTGAGCAGAAGAGAAAGAAAAAAGGGATCCTTTTGAGGGAGACGTGGAAAGGTACCATTCTTTTCTGAATGAGTTTGATTTCCAGTGTGCTAGAATGATATTAGGGGTTAAAGTAAGGAGTGATCAAACCTAATTCCCAGAGGCAAAGGGTTTCCTGGGGAAGGTTATTCTTTAAATTAGCTCTCTGATGAGTTACTTGGGATTCTGTGCAGTATATGAGATCGAAAAATTTTATTTATTTATTTATTTGAGGGGGAGAGAGAGAGAGTGTGTCAGTGTGGGGAGAGGCAGAGGGAGGGAGAGAATCACAAGCAGACTCCCCACCCAGCGCGGAGCCCGAAGTAGGGCTCGATCCCACGACCCTGAGATCATGACCTGAGTTGACATCAAGAGGATGCTTAACTGGGGCGCCTGGGTAGCTCAGTGGGTTAAAGCCTCTGCCTTCGGCTCAGGTCATGATCCCAGGGTCCTGGGATCGAGCCCCACATCGGGCTCTCTCCTCAGCAGGGGGCCTGCTTCGTCCTCTCTCTCTGCCTGCCTCTCTGCCTACTTGTGATCTGTCTCTCAAATAAATAAATAAAATCTTTTTGTTTTTTTTTTTTAAGATTTTATTTATTTATTTGTCAGAGAGATCACAAGCAGGCAGAGAGACAGGCAGAGAGCAAGAGGGGGAAGCAGGCCCCTTGCCGAGCAGAGAGCCCGATGCCGGACTCGATTCCAGGACTCTGGGATCATGACCTGAGCCAAAGGCAGTGGCTTAACCCACTGAGCCACCCAGGCACCCAATAAATAAAATCTTTAAAAAAAAAAAAGAATGTTTAAGCCACTAAACCACTCAGGCGCCCCCACAGCGTGTGAAATCTGGAAGTAGATAGAGAGCTTCCTGCTTCTCAGAAGTTTACAAACATTTTTTTTTTTTAAGATTTTATTTATTTATTTGACAGACAGATCACAAGTAGGCAGAGAGGCAGGCAGAGAGAGAGAGGAGGAAGCAGGCTCCCCGCTGAGCAGGGAGCCTGATGCGGGCTTCTATCCCAGGACCCTGGGATCATGACCTGAGCCGAAGGCAGAGGCTTTAACCCACTGAGCCACCCAGAAGTTTACAAACATTGATCTCAGGCTAGATATGCAGACGATACACATGAAGACACTTGCTAAGGCAGCGGTGCCTCACTCGTTCAGTGACTCCATCTCTCAGACCGTCGGGCAGTCGTAAGCATACGGAAGACTTGTTCGCTGTTCACTCAAAGTAGTAGGAACAGTGGTTAATACAGTATTTAAAAGGCGATTGTCTGGGTGGCTCAGTCAGTTGAGCATCCAACTCTGGATTTTGGCTCAGGTCACGGCCTTGGGGTGGTGAGATCGAGCCCCGGCAGAGGTAGGAGTGGCGCCGTTGCCCTAAACACTCCGTACGAGTTCAGGGAGGTTCTAAAGCTTCACGCGAAGCTGTCGTAGCTCTGATCCTGAGCATGAGCTTTGCAACCCTGGCAGTCCCGTGCCTTTACCAAAAACTTTTTGGGAAGAAGCCTTCAGTGGTCGTAGTGAGGAGAGCATAAGCGGAAAGCCTCGTGAGTTCGCGTCTCCTCTCCGGGGACAGTGGGAGGGAGGAGGAACAGCCGCTTTTTCTCCGGGTCATCACAAAGCTGCCCTGGGAATCCTCGCCCGGTTTAGCGGGTGCGGAGCCCCGCCGGGCCTGAGGCCACGCGTCCAGACCGACGACAGGATGACAGGAGGACAGGACGACAGGATGACAGGACGGCAGGACGACAGGATGACAGGCGTCTCCCCGGGAGCCTCCCTGTTGCTTGCTGTTTGAGTCCCAGCGCCCGAGAAATTTCTCCTGTGCTTTGATGCTTCCGCTGGCCTTCCTGTCTTCTCTCACCAGCCAGTCTGCCGCCTCTGCGGGGCTTACCTCGTGGACTCGCTCATTCATTACTTTTTCCACAGTGGGGGGGGGGGGCGCTTCCACCTCCCACCCACAAGAAAACGATTGGGGTGGGGGGTCCTTGAGTATTTAACTGAGATCTCGGTCCCTCTTTTCAGCAGCTAAACTACACGGTTCCTTCCCACAGGCCCCACATCAAGACGATCTTCCAAGGCATCGCCGCAAAAGTAGGAACGGGGGAGCCCTGCTGTGACTGGGCAAGTTCTGGCTCCTCTTTCAAGCCGGCTGGTAACATGGGCACAGACGGGACAAAGCGCACAGAGCCAGGACCACCTGGGGGGCCACAGTTAGTTTGGGGACCAGCTTCACAGTCTTGAAGTCGCTAGCGCAGTGATGGCCGAGGACGCGAGCCTCTTTTACGTGGCCTTGCCTCCTGAGTGTTTCAGAGCCTCGAGGCTGGTGTTAAAAACAGCCCTGCGCCATTCATCTAGAAGTTGGGTTCTTCAAGAAGGCACAGCAAGGACAAGGTGAAGCGAGACTCGTGTCATTAGCTCTGTGACTTCACGAAAATGAAGAAAGTGTCACAAAGCTGGGCTTCGCCCGCCTGCACGGAAGGAGGATTGAGGGGCTGGTGCGGGGCGCTCAGAGGTCCGGGCCACGGATGTGGAAAATCTTTCCCGTCACCCGGGATCAGGTGTTCTGTGCTCGAACAGAGCCCGCGACGTCAGGCCTTGCGCCCGCGCGAAACAGGAGGGAGGCCTGGGCTTGTTCCCGTGCGCCGCCTCCCTGCGTCTCGTGTTGCCGCCAGGATAGTTCTGTCCCAGCTGCAGACTCAGGCCGTGCCACGGGTGGGCGAAGCGCCAGGCTGAGTGACCTGACCTGTCACCCCGGCTCTCCGTCCACCGGGGGCCGTTAGCGAGTCAGGAAGGTACACGGGTCAGTGTTTTGTCCCTAAAATGTGAGGAGGGGGTGGTCTCCGAGGTCTCTAGCTCCTAGTCCGCTCTGTTTGACTCTGTGTGCGGGCGGTGAAAGGCAGAGATGGAGGAGGCCTGAGGCCGATGAGCAGTGACGGGGAGGCCCGACCGTGCCCGGGGACGGCCGCGGGAGCCCCCTGTCTGGTCTGTGCCTCTTAACCAGTGTCCCCGAGTCCGGCCCGGTCTGCTTAGGGTGGAGAGGGGCGGGGCTGGATCTGGAGGGTTGAGATGTTCTCATTAGTGTCAAGGACTAGGAAGGGAACATTCCAGCCTCGACAGTCAGTGACCGCCGTGAAAGGACAGCCGCGGTCCCTGCTTTGTAGACGCGCTTGGGACAGAATCGTGACGAGAGGCCAGTACGGGCCCTGCTGGGTCTTGACCGAGTCGGGGGCTGACATTCCAGAGCCTCCAGGCTTACTCTCGGGCTGTTGGCAAAGCTGGTGCGGATACTGAGAGCGGACGCTCCTTCGCTCACTACAGGAGCGACGGGGCGAGGGAAGGCGATACTGGCCGTGGTCCTTGGCAGCCACAGGTGTCAGGAGCCAGAGGGGGCGGGTCAGCCGCGGAAACGCAGATGGCGGAAGTCTCCGACAGAGTCCCAGCGGGGACAGCAGAGAGCACGCGGGTCAAGCAAACCTCGGGCCACCGCGCACGTGGATGCCTGTCGTGGAGATGGCTGCGCCCGACTCGGAGCTCGTCGCCACCGGATGCTTGACCCTGAAACTCCCTTTGTTCTGATGCCTGGCCCACCGTGACTGGCCTACCGTGCCTGGCCCACCGAGCGATTTTCAGATGCTTTGGTTCCCCACCCAGCTCGTCTGTAGGGGCAGAACGTGCCGCTGGGACTGAGACTTGTAACCACTAAAGTCTGTAGTTACTTGAACTGAATTAACAGACTGGTGTTCCAACCGTATGCGTCCCGCCAGCTTTCTCATAAACCGTATCTCGTCACCTGAGACGCGCTGGCACAAACACATTTGGAGGCTTACCAGGTGGACGGCCAGACCGTGGATCCAGGGTCATTTTACCCCTAGGTAGCCCGTAGCAGCAACTACGACACAGTTACATGTTTTCTAATTTGCTGGTGGTTTAATCAGCCGACGGGCTGTAAGCCCCGGCGGTGGGAGAGTGGTAACTTCGGGAAGGGGGCATCTTTCACTCGTGGGCAGGGTGGGGAGCGAGGGCCCTGCTAGCAAGGGAGGGCGGGAGATGCAGGCTCGTGAACCGCACGTGCTTGCAGCGAGTTGGGAGGCTTGGAGAAACCTCGAGAGAACCGAGTTCTGAGTGAGTTTGAGAACACTCGGCTGGCTGGGGCTTTCATCGGATTGTTGCGTGGTGATACTCCGTGTCAAAGACACTACAGATATTTGCTTCCAGCCTGTTATTTTCTCTATGGGGAGGGAGCCTCGCCAAAGAATGGGCCGTGGGCTTTCCCGGGGTCCTGCCTCTGAAGGCCGCCTGGTGCCTGTCACCCCGACAGGTGGGAGACGAAGGAGCCGGCCACTTCGTCAAGATGGTGCACAACGGGATCGAGTACGGGGACATGCAGCTCATCTGTGAGGCCTACCACCTGATGAAGGACGTGCTGGCCATGGAGCACGACGAGATGGCAAAGGTGAGTCCCGGGCCTGCGTCTGGGCTGCAGCGGCCCCTGCTGCTCGGGTGAGAGGGATTTGCCTGCGGAGTAAAGCCTTCCTCCGCCTCCTTCCAGGGGTCCTGCTGGTGGGAGGATGGAGTCAGCCTCGGGGCGTCTGGGAGGCTCCGTTGGTGAAGCATCGCCTTCAGCTCAGGTCGTGATCATAGGGTCCTGGGATCGAGCCCCACATCGGGCTTAGGGGGGAGCCTCCTGCTCCCTCTCCGAGCATGCGCTCTCTCTTACTTTCACTCTTGCAAGTAAATAAAAATGTTAAAAATCTTTAAAAAAAAAAAAAAGACAGACTCAGTCCAATAGAAGGGAAGCTGTACGATAGGATAGCGAGCCACGGAGCCAGAACTCCCCCGAGAATCTTGGCATTGATCACTAGCACCATTTAGTGGCCCTTCCTGTGTCGGGCCTGTGTGCTTTCATGGTCGTTACCTCATTTGGTCTCGCATTGTCCCATGGGGGCAGTGGAATGGAAGCTTGCTTTCCTGGTCAGGCTGGGAATGGCTATTGGGCAGTTAATCAGAAGTTAGTCAAAGTGGGGGGAACATGAACATCCCCCACCCCGGGGCGCCTGCGTGGCTTAGTGGGTTAAAGCCTCTGCCTTCAGCTCAGGTCATGATCCCAGGGTCCTGGGATAGAGTCCTGCATCAGGCTCTCTGCTTGGCAGCGACCCTGCTCCCCCCCATCTCTGTGCCTGCTGCTCTGCGTACTTGTGATCTGCCAAATAAATAAAATCTTTAAAAAATCCCCCCCCCCAGCATTTTATTAGGAACCAGATATTCAAACACACAGCAAAGTTGAAAGAATTCGGTCGTGAATATTTGTGTGCTCACCACCCACGGTGTCCTTCTTGCATTTTTCTTGCTTTGTCGAATGTCTGTCCCTCTTTTATCAGTTTCATCTTTTAAAAAAAAACATTTCAAGGGGCACCTCATTGGCTCAGTGGGTTAAGCCTCTGCCTTCGGCTCAGGTCATGATCTCAGTGTCCTGGGATCGAGCCCCGCATCGGGCTCTCTGCTCAGCAGGGAGCCTGCTTCCTCCTCTCTCTCTGCCTGCCTCTCTGCCTACTTGTGCTCTCTGTCTGTCAAATAAATAAAATCTTCTTTAAAAATAAAGAAAATTTAAAAATAAAAATATATTTCAAGGTTAGCACTAGTACTCTTTTCTCTGAAGACTTCAGCAGTGTCACTAGGTAAACATTTACTTTAACTGGAAATCGAGGAAGACACGTTCCTCCCGCATCCAGTCCTTTCCTCCAAGTGTGGCTCTGCTGGCCGGCGTCATAGTCCTCTTTCTCGTCATCTAGGGTTTCCCCTTCCAGTGCCTTCGAGTGGAACATGATTTAGGGACACTTCCTTGCAAGGTGCACGCTGCAGAATCCTGCCAGAGTTTTTACAGTTTTCCCCCCTAATGTTTTTGTTTTAAAGTTTATTATTTTTTTAGAAATCTCTACACCCAAGATGGGGCTTGAACTCAGAACCCCGAGATCCAGAGCTGCAGCCTCCCCTGACTGAACCCCAGCCCGGCCGCCCCCCCCTCCCAACTTTGAAACGTGTCATCCCTGCTCTGCTTTGCTGACCTGCCTTCACTCTTCTTTCTAAAACAATTTAACTTTATTTTCGTAGAAACAGGGCTTCTCTTCTTGTTTGTTCAGATGTAATGAATTTACTGAAAACAATGTATTTATGGATACGAGTGCTGTCCTATATGCCAGGAACCATTCTCGGTGTTGGGGACATAATAGCCAAACAACCAAAGCCCCTGCCCCCTGGCCGCACGGAGCTGGGACACACGACAGTCGCTCCGCGGCAGTGTGCAGCTGGCTGGCGGGAGCTTTTGCAGGAGAGGAGGGGGCATAAGGAGGTCCCGTGAGCCGGGGTGGCCTCCGAGGAGGCGACGGTGCGAGCAGACACAGCTGACTCGTGGGGAGCAGCAAACTCGACTCAGGGGAGCGGGGCTCAGCCCCGTACGCAGAGCGAGTCATGAGCACCAGTCCTTGCAGACGAAAGCCGGGGGCCGGGGGACTTCTGCGCGGGCCGGGTTTCTCTCACGCTGTGCCTCCCACGTCCCGCGCTAGGTGTTTGAGGAATGGAATAAGACAGAGCTCGACTCCTTCCTCATCGAGATCACGGCCAACATCCTCAAGTTCCGAGACAGCGACGGCAGACACCTGCTGCCGAAGATCAGGGACAGCGCGG
Source organism: Mustela nigripes (assembly GCF_022355385.1). NCBI lineage: Eukaryota > Metazoa > Chordata > Mammalia > Carnivora > Mustelidae > Mustela > Mustela nigripes. Next base: position 7,176,490 of record NC_081570.1, read on the forward strand.
GCCAGAAGGGCACGGGCAAGTGGACGGCCATCTCGGCCCTGGAGTACGGCGTTCCCGTCACCCTCATCGGTAATGTGCGCTCCCCGCCGAAGCCCCTCGTCTCTTTCGCTCTTGCTGTGCTTCTGGGATGCTGGTGTAGACCGGCCCCCGGGAGCCTGTGTGCGGCGCTCAGCGGCGTTTAGTGCTTTCTGCTCCTCGGGTGCGAGCCTGCGCTCTAGCCTCTCCTCCTGCCAACCTCTCGGTCACACGGGCTCTGAGGGCCATTTGGGAGTTCCTGGCTTTCTTATTCAGCTCGACCTTCTGGCTGGCTTTTGTCTTGGGAACTGAACTGTGGTCGGTGACCTCCATGACCTTTCTAATGGGGGAGGTCCCGGTAACGAAATTATTCACGAATGACGTGAGATTCCGTCCTCAACTTTTGTTAATATTTTACTGTGGTTCCCCCTCCTCGACACTTTACTTATTATTCATTTATTTATTTATTTTTAAAAGATTTTATTTATTTATTTGACAGACAGAGATCACAAGTAGAGAGTCAGGCAGAAGGAGAGGGAGAAGCAGGCTCCCCACTGAACAGAGAGCCCGATGGAGGGCTTGATCCCAGGACCCCGAGATCATGACCTGAGCCGAAGGCAGAGGCTTTAACCCACTGAGCCACCCAGGCACCCCTATTTTTAATTTTATTTAAAGGTTATTTATTTTTAAGTTCTCTCTACACCCAGCGTGGGGCCTGAACTCATCACCCCGAGGTGGAGAGTCACATGCTCTTCCTACTAAACCAGCCAGGCACCCTTCCCCCAGACATTTTAAAAATGAAATACAGCCTATACATTTCAGGTCCTTTAGGAACTCTCTTCCTTTGTTCCTTCCCCTTCATTTAAAGAAAGGCACGATCCGGACCACTGGTGTGTGTCCTTTTTGTGGATGTTGTGTTTTAGAGCAGCGAGCTCAGCCTCGAACGGGAAGATACGGGGCGACGGAAAGCAGAAACGGACAGATAGCAGATAGTAAGAGGACTCAAACAAGTTGGTCCTTTAAGAATAAAACAGATACACTTCCGGCGAGATTGAAAACAGTAGAACAAGGTGCCTGGCGAGCTGAATGAAAGGCTCATCTCCGCTCCTGGCAGAACGGCTCTCCCTCTAAACACAGATTTTCCTCTGCTCGGCCGGTTAGAGGCTGCGTCCCCCATGGATTAGGGCTCCCCGCGGCCGGCTGTGAGCCACGCAAGAAGCAGGTCGCTTAGCCAGCTCGGTGCAGAGGGCAGCGGCCGCTCTTGAGCTAATGTGAGGGCTGCCCAGGGCAGGGCAGCGAGGGCAGAGCCGCCAGGAACAGTTTCTTGGTCACCGACAGCGGCGGAAGGGCGAGGAAGGGTCAGAAACGATCCTGCTCTCGGGTGGGGAGAGGCCCGCGCCTCCCGGTCGGGGGCAGGCCACGCTTCGTCTCTGGGTGGGCGCCCGTCGTGTTTGCTGCACCACTGGGGAAGGAAGTCTTCGAGCTGACCCTTGGGTAACGCAGGGTGTTGTGCCACCCTGGCCTCCTTGCGCCAGCCGTGTCCCACTGACACTTCCGTCCCCTGGTGCCGAGTCATCGTGTGTGTGCAAGGCCGGCGAGCGTGGCCCGGTGGGCTCGCCCCTTGACGCCGGCGTGTGTGCTCCGAGTTCGGGCAGTGCTGTTGGGTGTGTGGCCCGTCCCCTTCCCTCGAAAACAAAGCCCAGAGGTTTTACTTCATTTTATCTGCGGGGGACGGATTCGTATGTGTAATTGACTCTAATTGTGTAATGTGTCAGTTGAGCAAGTCGGCTTTTCGAAGGGCAAATTTTTGAGAAGTTTAAATATCTTGATATTGAAATGTTCATTCAAATGAAACAAAATTATGGTGATTGTGGACGTACTGGAAAAGAAATTTAAATAATTAAAAAATGGGGTTTTGGGGGCTCCTGGGTGGCTCAGATGGTGAAGCGTCTGACTTCCTTTTAGATCATGATCCCGGGGTCCTGGGATCTAGTCCTGTGCCGGGCTCCCTGCTCGGTGCGGAGTCTGCTTCTCCCTCTGCTGCTCCCCCTGCTTGTGTGCTCTGTCTCTGTCAAAATAAATAAAATCTTAAAAAAAAAAAAAATGGAGTTTTTTGAGGGGCAAGTCTGCTGTTTCTCCGTGTACTGGCTGTTGCAGGCAATCCCCAGCTCAGGGTGACCCGACTGTAGTTGAGCACTGAGCGAAGTTCAAGGCTGTCTGCTGTGAACTAGTTTTTGAGGGGCAGTGAGTGCTCCTATAGAAGAGAGTCTTTGGTGAACATTAAAAATTCCAAGCCCTCCCAAGTGAAATTGAAATTTAAAAAAAATAAGATTTTATTTATCCATTTGTCAGAGGGGGGGGGGGGAGAGAGCGAGCACAGGCAGACAGAGAGGCAGGCAGAGGCAGAGGGAGAAGCAGGCTTCCTGCTGAGCAAGGAGCCTGATGTAGGACTCGATCCCAGGATGCTGGGATCATGACCTGAGCCGAAGGCAGCTGCTCAACCAACTGAGCCACCCAGGCATCCCTGAAATTGAAATTTTACATATGGATCAGCAGAGTAATTCCGAACCAAAGTGGTTTTACTTCCTTGTTTTTTCTCTAGAACTTCTCCCGTTTACTTTTTTTTAAGATTGTATTTTTAAGTAATCTCCATACCAACGTGGGACTCAAACTTATAACTCCAAGATCAAGAGTCACAAGCTCCACCAGCTGAGCCTGCCAGGCGCTCAGAGCTCCCGTTGTGAATTGCACGTTGATCTTTGTGACTGTACTTGGGTTCATGCTGGAAGATTGATTTCTTTGGAGTTTTGATTATCAAATCAACTGTCTAGAGGTTTTTATAAGTTTAAAACTTTTTGTAAGTTTGAAAATTCTTTTTTTTTTTAAATTTTGTTTATTTGACAGAGATCACAAGCAGGCGGGGGGGCAGGGAGGAAGCAGGCTCCCCACTGAGCAGGAGCCCAATGTGGGGCTCGATCCCAGGACCCTGAGATCATGACCTGAGCCGAAGGCAGAGGCCCAACCCACTGAGCCACCCAGGCGCCCCAAGTTTGAAAATTCTTTCTGAGCCAGGTTCAATTTTGCAGCCGAAGGTTGAGACTTCAGCTCTTGGTGCGACTGGAAATCCGATCCTTGACTAATTTCCCTCCTCCTCTCTGGCGTCTGTGTCCTCTTTTCCCGCCGGCTTCACGAATGAGCTCCGGTCACGCTCTCCCCTCCGCGCGGTCACGCTCTCTCCTCCGCTCTGCAGGAGAAGCGGTTTTTGCTCGATGCTTGTCATCTCTGAAGGACGAGAGGATTCAGGCCAGCAAAAAGCTGATGGGTCCCCAGAAGATCCAGTTTGAAGGTGATAAGAAAGCATTCCTGGAGGATATTCGGAAGGTGGGGCCCAGTCCCTGACCGTGGTGGCTGTGGGTGCCTTGGGCAGCAGTGCGGGCAGGAGGCCGCGGGAGGCCGCAGAGTCCAGCTGTGTCCTGTTGCCACCATCCACACTAGGCCCGGCCTGCTGGCGGGGAGCACGTGGCGAACTCTGGCTCACTCGGGCCCATTGTCCCTTAGGCCCTCTACGCTTCCAAGATCATCTCGTACGCGCAAGGCTTCATGCTGCTGAGACAGGCGGCCACGGAATTCGGCTGGACCCTCAACTACGGCGGCATCGCCCTGATGTGGAGAGGGGGCTGCATCATCAGGAGGTGAGTGTGCGGCACAACCCCGCCCCCCACCGCCCGCCGCCGTGCCCCAGGGCGGTGCTCTCGGCGCCCGAGCGGACAGTCTCCCCGACGACTGCTTCCCCTGCTTCCTGCCGGGCGCTCAGTGCGCCCAGGTTAAGGTGCTGCTTTCTTCCCTCCTGCTCATTTCAGCGTGTTCCTGGGAAAGATAAAGGACGCATTTGACCGGAACCCACAACTTCAGAATCTCCTGCTCGATGACTTCTTTAAGTCAGCTGTTGAGAACTGCCAGGTAGGCCGCCCAGAGCTAGGTGCGGGGATTTGGTTTTTCACTTCCCAGCCTCGGCGCCCGTGGAATTCTGCCACTTGGGAAGGAAGCAGGCGTCTTCCCTGTGGGCTGACCCCTCGTCTTTGGCTTGTTTCGGCTCAGGGCTCGTGGCGGCGGGCAGTGAGCACCGGGGTCCAGGCGGGCATCCCGATGCCTTGCTTCACCACCGCCCTGTCCTTCTACGACGGGTACAGACACGACATGCTGCCAGCCAACCTCATCCAGGTGAGCTGTCCCAGCCGGGGGGCGGCGCTAACCGGGCGGCGGCGTGACCCCGTTTCTCCAACCACCCGACTTCTTGTCTTCTAGGCTCAGCGGGATTACTTCGGGGCTCACACTTACGAACTCTTAGCCAAACCCGGACAGTTTATCCACACCAACTGGACGGGCCACGGGGGCAGCGTGTCGTCCTCTTCATACAATGCCTGATCAGACCAGTCGCCTGCCACGGTTCCCAGGACGGGGGGGGGGGGGGGGGGGGGGGGGGGGGAGACATTCCAGGGGCCGCCCGACGCTGCTCACCTAGCCCTCCGCCCCGCTCTCTGCTCAGACCTTTTCTAAGATAGTCTCCTAAGGGACTCCTGACAAGGTCACGTGAGTGTCCATGTGAAGTGGCCCTGGAGAAGCCCGGTGCCCTCTGCCCCGGCGTCCTGGGGCCGAGTAGGAGGCCAGCCTGTGCGCCCGTGTGCCCCAGCCCCATGCGGCCGTGTCCCAGCTCGAGGCACACGTGGGGCGGGGGGGGGACGTCGCTCAGACTGGAACGTTTGCGTCACGTGGTAGGTTTCCCGCTTTTCTCCACACAATAAAAGGTAGATCCTACGTGTGCCTGTTCTCCCGATCAGTGCTCTCCCCTCGGCCACGCGGAGCCGCCGCTTTCCCCCCACTGGAGCCCGTTCCTTCCGGCCTCGTGCGCTTTCTCCTCTCCATTTTCTTTTCAACTCACTGAGCCCCCCCCAGGCGCCGCATCTCTGTCTTCTTTTTTTAAAAGACTCCCAAACGATACAAGAAACACAGCAGAGTTTAGCGTCGTTACCTGTGCGGGGAAGGACGAGGAGGCGACACGGGACACGAATGTTTTCTCGGGTTGGGTGCTGGTGTGTGGCTGTTCGGGGAAAAGTCTTTGAGCCTTCTCTGGGTCACACTTCACGCTGAACGCGTCAGGAACTACATTTAAACGACATGAGGGGCTCAGTGTGCCCCCCTCTTTCTGCTCGTCCCTCAGCCGGGCGCATGGGACCTGGGCATTTTTAGCGACCTGGGCCTAGTCTTCAAATTGGGCTGTTCGCTTTATCTTGTTTACTCAAGAGAAAGAACCCTGCTGGCGTACTTCCTTACTGGTAGGGTTACGTGGCCTGGGGCCAGTGGAATTGCTTTATTCCAACAGCTTAACTTCAGAAGAGTTCTCTGGAACACTCTACACCATCCTGCGAGAAGCCTAGCATAGAGCAGAGTGCTTCCTTGTTTTGACAGCTGGCGTTACTCCGGCCTCTGACCGCTTTCAGAAAAGCGCAGGGGCTCGCAGAGCTGACCCGAGAGCCCGTCCTTTTCATCAAATGCTCAGCTTTTGGAGTTCTCAGCCTGGATGTGAAGCCTTAGCTAGACACGGCCCTGTCCCCCCGCCCCGCACCCACCCTCAGATCTCAGAGGTGCTGAGTCACTGCCCATGACAGTGTTTTTTCTTTCTTAAAAGATTGTATTTATTTGTCAGCGAGAGCGTGCAGGCACATCGGAGAAGGAGCAGCAGGCAGAGGGAGAAGCAGGCTCCTTGTTCAGCAGAGAGCCCGATGCGGGGCTCCATCCCAGGACCCCAGGATCATGACCTGAGCTGAAAGCAGACGCTTACCTAAGCCTCCCAGGTGCCCCGACAGGGCCTTTTTTTTTTTTTTTTTTTTTTTTTTTTTAATTTCAGCTGGCCACCGTCCGGCAAGTACGTCCTTCGTTTCTGACGTAGCGTTCAGTGATTCACTTGTCACATAGAACACCCAGTGCTCGTCACACATGTGCCCTCGCCCCCTGACTTGGTTCTGTTTGAGGGGATGTGAACCCCTTGATGCAGCGTTTCTCACAGGTGACCTCTGACGGCCTGCGCTGAGGCAGGCAGGTGCCCCTCGGGTGAAGAGCGAGTCCTTCGAGAGAAACACTAGGGCGGGGCGGGAGGCCAAGCGTCAACAGCCTGTGACGTAGAGCTGGACCATCCAGAAGGCTGAAATCCTACTACCGCGCGCAGCAGAACTGACCTGCTCAGCACCCAGAAGCTACGGAGCTTCAGATCCAGCCCCTCCCTGCCCCCCTGCCCCCCTCTGCCGAACCCTGGATGCTCCCTGCCCTCAGTTTTCCCGTGTGTAAAACGGGATAATAGGGCCTGTCTGCTCACGGCTATTTTGAGGACTCGAGTAAGAAGAGGCCAGCACCTGCAGGTAGTAAGCCCCTCTGTGTGGCATTCCTGTTCCCGCTTCGGGCTGCCCCGCCCCTGACGCAGCAGGGTTTCTGCCTGTTGGAAACCACATTGTGTCCCAGCAGCCCGCGGCGAGTGCACTGCAGACCAGGCCTCGGGAGGCTCCTGGTGGGCTCTCCTGCGTCTGCTGGTGGGGCGTGTAGGTTGAGACTGACATCTTCCAGGAGACCAGAGGAGGCCGGTGGTGCTTTTCCAGTTGTGGTCAACCCCCCAGCCCCAGGGGAGGGTCACGAGAAAAAGGGCAGATTCGGATTCAGCAGGATGGGGTGTGGCCCCGCGCTGTGCGCGTCTGAGCTCCCCGCTGCCGCCGCGGTGGCCCCTGGACCCAAGAAGGGCCTGGGCGCACGGGGAGGGCGGCCAGGCCCCGGGGGTGTGCGCCCCAACTCTGCTGGCCAGGAGCGGCACCGGAGGCCTCCGACCGCCACTTCCTCATCTGCGAAGCGGGGTAAAAACCACTTCCCCGTCCCCGGGGATGGTGATGCTGTGTGAAGTGGTTGGCACAGCACCTGGCACAGCAAGGCCATGGTGACAGGCTGCTGTTCTCCCGGTGGGAGGCTACCGGCCTCGGCCCATGCCCTTGGTGGGGAGACTGCTCCCACCAGATCGGCTTTTGGGCTTCTTGAAGTTTATGTCCCATGACTGACTTGAAGAACAGATCAGTAAGAACTGTTAGCACCGGTAAGCCCTGCCCGGATGCCCCGCTAGGGGCCCAGGCCCCCTGCCCAGCCCCGCCACCGACTCACCACCGCGCCACACGTTACTGACCCTCTGGGCCCGAGCGCTTTCTCAGCGGCACAGAGGCCACTGCACAGGGTCCTGGCCCGCCGCCTCTTACCCGGCTCCTGCGGCGGGTGTGCTGGCCCGCAGTTTCGTGGCGGTGGCGGTGGCGGTGGCTGCACTGGGGTTCCACCTTCCGCCGAGTCTGTGTCCTTCGGCCTGGCCATGCGGGGACAAGCCGATGGCTACTCCAGGAAAGGGCCTCTCTGGGGGCAGACATCCTAGGCCTATTTGTTTCGGGACACAGACAAGTTGGTTATAAAGAGTGACGGGTCAGACGGGAGCAGACGGGATTTCTCAGCAAGGAGACTTCAGGCAGGGGTGGGCGAGTCACACATTCCTGGAGGAAGATGTGGAGCCCCCCCCCCTTTCAGAACAGGCAGAGAGGCCTTCAGGATAAAGGTACCATGTTAGTACACTCACAAGTACGGTAGCGCGTCTGTGTTCACTGCCTGGTAATCCTGTGTGCTGTCGCAGGTACCGGCGCGGGGTACATTACAAAGCACCCGAAGAGCAGGTAATAACCATTATCACCCTAATTCTGTGGGTCAGGAACTGGAAGGCACAGAGGGCATAGCTTGTCTTGGTCGACGGTCTCTGGGGCTCCACACAAAGACCTGAAAGCTCAGGGCCACTACATGGCCGGCGTCACTCCGAGGTGTCTATCCTCTTTGTTCATCTGGTGGCCAATGCTGGCTGCTGGCTGGGACCTCAGCGAGGCTGAGGAAGGTACGTGTGGCCCCACCGGGTGGCTTTGGGCTGCCTCATGGCCTGGCAGCCCCGGGCTGGACTAACGTCTTACCTGGGGGCTCGGCTCCAAAGCAGAGTGTTCCGGCGAACAAAGCGGACATGACCTCGCCTTTTTAAACCTAACGGTGGATGCTGTGCGACATTGTTTCAGCCACATTCTGTCAGTTACAAGCAGGTCATAAGCACCCCAAATTCAACAGGTGGATGGCAGTGCGGCAAAGTTCCAGGGGAAGCATGTGGGTTGGGAGAGGGTAGCTCAATTTTTTGAGCCAGTAGCAGCCACATATGCTTCTCTGGAAAAAGGTGATTTGTTACATGGAGAAGCCAGGAGCTCTGGCCCTATTCGGGAGATTTTCTGAGTGTCTCACACCATATCGATGGTACATACAAGAATATAGTCAGAACTGTGGGCCAGGCGCTGTTTTAAGGGACTCATTTAGTACAACACCCCCTGAAGCAGGTACTGTCCCTACCCCAGTTTACAAAGGAGGCACTGGGATGTGGAGGAACTAGTCCGAGGTCACAGGCCCCTGAAGCCCTGTCGCCGGAACACGGCCGCCCCGCGCACCACCCTCCTGCTCCTCGGGCACATTCACTCCTCCACGCAGCCCCCCACAGGCTTCCTGTCACCTCCACATGCCAGGCACAGTGTCGGGGACCCCGCGTCCGTGCGGGGAGCAGACAGAAGGTCCTGAATCCTTATGACGGCCTACAGAGATCCAGTGTTCGGAGTCAGCATTTAGAGGGCAGTTTTGGAGGAAATAAGTGAGGACTGTTAGTGAACTAAGTGTTCAGGGCACCCTGTTTAATGCAGCTGAAAAGGATCCAGGAAACCCACAAAGGCCGGTCTGACGCAGGGCGAGGGCTCAGAAGCCAGGCGGCTGCTTGTCAGATCTGGGCTCCACCACTTCCTAGTGTGTCAGCCTCCAGCAAAGTCCTCTCGCCTCTGTGATCCTGGCCCCTCACATATCAAATGGGGCCCCAGTACCCACTGTGAGGGCGCCTGGGACAGCGGAGGAGCCTGGTAAGCCCCAGAGAAGGGCAGGCTCACCCCTGGCCGGACAGGCCTGCTGTCACAACGTGACACAAGGCTGACATCTAGTGGCCGTTGTCGTGGCTGGGTCTTCACCCCGCAAAATCGCTCCATCTGAATTGATCCATTTTCTGTGCCACAATGTCTCAGCTCCAGATCTTCTCTATCAGACTCCGAAGTGCGTGGGTCCCCCACAGACCCCTAGAATAATGTTCTTTTGCCGTGGGAAGCGACTTATTTGTTTATACATATAGATAGATGTGTGTGTGTGTGTGTGTATTTTGTAGAGAGGGCGGGGTGAGCAGAGCAGGAGGGAGAGAATCCCAAGCGGACTTCACACCTAGCGCGGAGCCCGATGCAGGTCTCAGTCTCATGATCTTGAGATCACAACCTGAGCTGAAATCAAGAAGAAGACGTCTAACTGACCGGGCCACCCAGGCGCCCTGGCAAGCAGCTGTTTTAAAATGGGGTAACATGCAAGGTACAAAGCACAGACACGGCCCAGGAAATAACCATGACTATTTCTTGAGCACTCAGGTGCAATTTGGGCCTCACAACCACTCTCTGACGTTAGTACTAGGGTCCCCACTTTATAAATGTAGGAACTGGGGCTTGGAGAGGTTCTGTGGCTCGCCCTGGGTCACAAAGCTTGCGACAGGGGCTGGACTCTGAACCTGAGGTCTGGGCCTAGGGCTGGAGCTCCCCACCTGCTCCCAGCCGACTCCACACCCCCACCCCGGGGTCCCCTTCTTTCCTGCTGGAGACCAGAGAGTGGCAGCAGGGGGAGCAGGGTGGCTTCCGACGGGCAGAACTGGGCCTGCTAAAGCAGAGGCTGCATGTCAGGGACATCCCATGAGAGGTCGACCCTGCATGGCACTGGGGACCATCCCAGAAGACTGGACACTGGGATTCTCTCAGGGACCAAGAGAGAAGAGGCCGGAGGCACCTGTCACCTCAGATTCAATGGAAATTGATCAGAAGGCCAATTCCTCCAAAAAGAGGTTCTCTGGTCTCTGCCATCTGCACGCTTGTAGGGCTTGGGGGGCACTTCTGTGGAAGAGGAAGACCAGGGGTGGCTGATGGGCTCACCTTTAATTGTAACACACACACACACTCGTTGAGAAATGTGGAATACAGGAAAATATGAAGTGAAAATCTGAGTGCCTTTCTCTGCCTTCTCCTCAACTCACTGCTCAGAAGTCAACTGTGTTTATCACGTGTCCTTCTGGCTCTTTTATTCCTTTCAAGTATCCCACATCTCCATACAGATGCACATGATCTTTTTTTAAAAAAACAAAAAAGGTTATTCGGGTTCATACCGGTCTGTCTGCAAGTTTTCTCTCCCTTAAGGTCATCATTCTATAAACTGACAATTAAAATACGTTAGAGCTTTGTGTTTCTAAGAACCCTTTGTAGATATTTTGAAGAATAAAATCTCCGGGTTCGGCGAATAACCGGCCCTCACAGCTGTGTGTGTCAGATCGCTGTGGGATTTGGCAGAGACGTGGACCGCTTGCAGGTGAGGAGTCAAAGGGAAATCCCTGTGGGATTCTGCCCCGCAACTTCTCCCCTGCCCCTGACTTTCTCCACACACCTGACAGGCGGGGAGGTTGCCCGTGGGTTCTCTCCGTTGAGCACACCCCGAGCGCCCTGGTTTTCTTTCTTAGTTCCGTTTTTGTCGGGAAAGGCCGGCGATTTCCTCTGCACTGGGAAGGGGTTGGTTAACCTGCAGCGGCTCTCAACGCTCACCTCCCGCTGTAACCAGGAATGAACAAACCCTAAGCCTTAAGTGTGCGGAGGCCCAAGGACAGTGTCTGCTCCCTAATGACTGCAGCGACACCAGAAAAATATACAACCAGGTCAAAGGCCTTTTAAAAAACTGGGGGCCCTGGGGCGCCAGGTTGGCTCCGGAGGTGGAGCTCAGACTCCTGATTTCAGGGAAGGATCTCAGATTCCACGTGGCTCTGTGTCTACTTTCTCCCTCTCCCTCTGCCCATGTACACGCTTGCTCTCTCTCTCTCTTTAAAATAAATAAATCATTAAAAAAAAAAAAAAAAGTTGGGGGCCCTGGAGCACCTGGCTGGCTCAGCTGGACCAGCATGAAGTCTCTGGGCGCCTGAGCTCGAGCCCCATGTTGAGCAAAGCTTACTTTTTTTTTTTTTTTTTTTAAACTGGGGGCCCTTGGACTGCTGATGAGTGACTGAGCCTCTGCTGTGTCACCTACTCATTGACTGCGCTGCCGAACGGGACAGTCATCCAGCAGATATCTGCAGACTGACGTCCTAACGCGGCTGTTGGCGACACAGTTACGGACAAGGGGTGGATTCTGCAAGGCCTGCGGAAGTTAGAGCCCCACGCATTTTACAGGGAAGGATGCCGCCCGGCGACGCTGTCCCTGCACACACGCGTTCTTTCCGACGGCTCGACTAAGCCGCCATCCAGGGACCCAGCCGCGGGGAGCTGGTGGGGGGCCAGCGCGGCGGGGAGATGGCTTTGCGCCGCCGGGCCCCGCCCCCGGACCGCGAAGGAACGTTCCCGGAACGGCCGCCAGAGGGCGCGCGCGGCGCGCCGACCTGGAGCTTCGCGCTTTGTCCCACCGCGCGGCCCGTCGCCCGGCGCCGCGGCGGGAAATACGACGCGCTCCTCCCGGCCACCGCCTCCTTCTGCTCTCGCGCGCCTGCTGGGGTCTGCCCTGCTGTGATGGAGGAGGAGGAAGACGGAGCGGCCGAGGAGCAGCAGCGATTCTCCTACCAACAGGTACGGGAAAGTCGGGTCCCCGCCGGGCTGGGGGAGGACGGCGTCGAGCTTCCGGAGAGGGAAAGCCCCGGAAGCCTCCGCCGCGCGCTCCTGGGGGCGCGTTCCCGGGGGCGGAGAGCGCGCTCCGGCCGCCTGCGCTTGCGCCAGCTGGGCTGCCGCGGGGGTTGCTGGGAGGCGGTCTCCAGGGCAACGCGGGTTGGAGTCGGGCGGAGGGGAGCCGCCTTCTGGCTGGGACAGCCGGTCGGCCTTCTCAAGACCCGGCCGTGGTGAGCATAGGGTGTGCGCCCCGAAAGGGGATCCCGGCGAAGCCCTCCGCGCGGGGCCGGCTCGTCGCCGCCGGGACGTGCGCGCTCCGACCTGCAGACGCGGGGACGGCGTGCGAGCCCGATGGCCGGCCGGCTCCTTCCCGCGTGGGTCCCAGCCCCGGCCCCGCAGCCCGAGCGGCGCGCGGCTCTGCCCCGGCCCGGCCGGCCCGTCCGCAGAAGCCGAGCGACCGGACCCTCCTCCCAGGGCGGTTGCGGGCAGCGCCAGGAACCAGCGCCCGGCGCGGAGGCCCGAGACCGAACCGCAACGCCCTGAGGAGGTAAAAAGCAAGAACCAGGGCGGCCGCCCCGAAGAGGGTGAACTGAAGAGCCGGGAATGAGCTCAGTGCCCGGGAGCTGTTTGCGCACCGCCTGCCTTTCTCTCGGGAAGCGCACGGTTGCGGGGAAAGTTGCGGGACTAGTGCACGCAGCAGCCGCGTGCCTCGAACCCGCAGTCACCCGTTGCTAGCGCTTGGCTGCATTCACTCCTTTGCTCTTTTTTTCTGAGTCACTGGCGATTTCACTGCGGGTATCTTCACACTTTCCCGTTAAGTTTTCGTACCTTCGTACCTTCGTACGAAGTGACGGGGTGTGCACTTCCGTCCGTGACCTCCAGTACCACACTCAGGCAGTTCACTGTTGGGAAAATCCTCTTGCCCGACGTTCTGTCCGTTCGCACAGTTCCCCAGTTGTCCCGAAGCTGTTTCTCCTACTGGTCTTTTTTCTCTCATCCAGGATCCAGTCAAGGGGCATAACTTGAATTTAGTCATCCTGTCTCTTTGATCTTCCCTGGAACGGTTCTCCTCCACCTTCTCCGTCTTTTCCTGACGTGGACGGTTTTGAAGAGCCCACTGGTGGCAAAGGTGTCCTGGGAGATCAGCTCTGAGAGCTGGGCTGTCTTCTCCAGTTTTGTATTCTCAGACCCTAGTCCAGAGCCTGGCCTCCTGTGGACAGTCGGTGCTCGCTGAAGAAATGAGTAAGGCTGCAGAGATGGGCCGAGCAGGCTGCCGCTCATTCCTCCGCTGTTCTTGGCGCTGGGTGGACAGGAGGGAACGAAACTGTCAGGGTCCTGCCCTTGAGCCAATCAGGATCTAGGGGTTCAGCCTTGAAGTGCAGGGTTGTCTGCATCACTGAAGAAGGCACTTGGCCTGGTCCAGGAACATGCAGAAGGAGGAGGGACAGAAAACTTCTGGAACATTCAGAAGGCTCCCTGTCCTGTTCCTGTAATGACACCCCCACCTGTACATAAAAAAGATGACCAGGGAGGCTTTTTATCCCTCCCAGGGTGATGGCCTCTTTGTCTTCTCCTACCATAGGCCTCAACTTACCTTTTGACATCTGAAACTAAGAAAGGTCATTGCCCTTGCTTATCTCTCTGGCCTTTCCCGGGGGGTCCTGGACCCGTGTTTCTGCAGTTCCTCCTCCTCCGGTCTCAGCTGTGAACACGTGCTAGTAGAATTTATGCTGTTGGGGTTCAGCTGCCCCCCCTGTCCAGTTCAGTTCTGTCTCTAGCATAGAGGAGGAGCACATCCAGGGGCACAGTAAGTTTGTTGACAGCAGACTGAGATCTTGGCCTGGCTTTGTTTTGCTTCTTTGCTCTTCTGCAAGGGAAAGCTCTGTTCTTGAGTATCTAAAAGGGTTGCTAAGGAACAGTGAGGGTCCTGGTAAGGAACAGGGAAGGCTAGCAAGTTAACAAATCAAAAGAAGGTAGGAGGTGTCCTCATAGGCCTTTCTCAGCATGGTCCTGAGTGTTTGTCCTTTGTCGCATGTGGGCCTGAGGCTGGCAGAGACGCAGCAGAGGGGTGGGATCCTTTCACATTTCACTACAGTAACTCTTGTCTGGTTTTTCATTGTTTCCGAAACACCTAGCATATGCTTTTGCTCAGTAGGAAAGGGTGCGTGTTTGTGGAATATCTGGGTGAAATCATGCAGATATTTTGCAAGTGCGAGTCTCACTTTTCTCCCCGCTGACCTGCCATTGTAATTCCTTATCTTTACTTGACCTAAATCATAACCATTAGCAAGGAAGTAATGTTTCTCCAAGTCACACTCCAGAGGGCCTCACTAATTTATTAGTACACTCGAAAAGTCACGCAGCCATTATGGAAAGTGCTGAAGGAATTAGGCTGAGCAGACCCTCTCCTCCGTCTTAATTTTCAGAGACGCGGAGAGCTCTTATCTGCAACCTCACCCATGAAGTATTTTGCTTTTTTGCTTCAGAGGCTGAAAGCAGCCGTCCACTACACTGTTGGTTGTCTCTGCGAGGAGGTCGCATCAGACAGAGAGATGCCTTTCAGCAAACAAACCATCGCAGCGATCTCGGAGCTGACCTTCCGCCAGTGCGGTATGAAGCCAGGGCCTTCTTCTCTGTGGATAGAAATCCCCCAAGTAGCTTTGCCCGGGAAAAACGTGTGGCTGGTCCTACCAACAGGTGGAGAACATTACCGTTGGGTACTATTCATGAAACATTCCTTTTCTTGGCTGTAAGATTCAGATGTTTTATGAAAACATCTACTTCTGATACCTAACCACTGGGCATGAATCCTTTTATTTCTTCTGTTTTAAAGTACCTGGAACATTAGTGTAATAGACATTGTAATAGACATGACATTGTAATAGACAATGTAATAGACATTACATTTTTATCTCATCGCTTTATAACATTTTTATATCGCCCATGCCATGTTCATAAGACAGCTGAGCTTATGGCATTGGTATCTGCCCAACATCCAGGGAAATGAATGTCCTCTCAAGCCTTAACTTGTAGCAAAATTTAAAGCTAAGGACTAGTTTCATGGAAGGAGAGGTGTGGCCACAATGACCACAATTATGACAAGGAGGTCATAATGAATAAAATACACAAACCAGGCTAAAGGCTCCCAAGATAGAAAAAGTCAAAACCAGTGAAAAGCTCCTGTCCAGGGATGGGGTGACCCGAAGTGCCTCCTCCCGCCGCAGAAGAGGCTCGATGCATTAGTCACTGTGTTGTGGGAGCTGAGGTTGCACTTTGCCACCTTCCGAAATAAGATTGACATGAAGATCGCTAAAGTACTTCTTTTTCTCTTTCAGAAACTTTTGCCAAAGACCTTGAAATGTTTGCAAGGTGGGTAGAGAGCTTACGTGTCTGATGCCGTGTGTGGTGACGTCCTATTCGCTCTCTCCATCTGCTGGTGCATTTCAGGAGAGCTTTCAGATTTTGTGTGTGTGTGTGTGTGTGTGTGTGGATTTATTGGAAGCTCATCCCTCATCGTGATTCTGCAAGAATAGAACATCTGTTTTAATCACATTCATTCAGACTTGATTTGGCATTTTTGTTTTTAAAATCTCTTCTGAGTACTTTTTGTCAAAGAAGCAGAGTTGTTCAGTTCCCGGTTTAAAGGGAACAAAGAGGGGCGCCCGGGTGGCTCAGTGGGTTGAAGCCTCTGCCTTCGGCTCAGGTCGTGATCCCAGGGTCCTGGGATCAGGCCCGCATGGGGCTCTCTGCTTGGCAGGGAGCCTGCTTCCTCCTCTCTTTCTGCCTGCCTCTCCGCCTACTTGTGATCTCTCTCTGTCAAATAAATAAATAAGTAAATAAATAAATAAAAGGAACAAAGAACAGCTCGAGGGGTAGGAGCGCGCAGGGTGTGTGTGTCCCGCAGGGCGCCGTGTGCCTGCTGTGGCAGCGCCCAGCACCCAGCACCCAGCCGCCGGCACCCAGCGCCTGCTGCGCTCAGCCTCAGGTTCGCGGCATCTGTCACCAAAGAGACACATTCCTTGAGAAGTGGGTGACTTGCTTTTAGTGGGGAACCTTGAGCTTTTACATGTGATTTATGCTCGTCTCTTCAATTAGTATCTCAGGTAATTGAAAACAATCGCAACGAACTGCTTTTACGGAGCAGTTTGAGTGACGGGGGCCGCGAAGGGCTAACGCTTTCCAATTTGCTCCCACCTCTGAGGCGGTGCCAGCCTCTCCCGCAGCCCAAGCTTTCACCTTGCTCCTCTCAGCACTTTGTTGCTGGGGTGAGTGTTTTGAGTGAATTAAAGCAGTAGGGTCTCAGGGCAGGCTCTAAATCTTTCCTGTCCCTGTGTATAGGAATCCCTAAAAACCACTCAGCATCGCCAACTTGGCCAAAAGGGGTGAGATAACATTACGGGATACTAACAGTGCCTGCCATTTCTTCGTTGTAAATTCAGGTGGTGGCTCCTTACGCGACGCCCGTTACCTCCCCCACCATGTCCCCTGCGATCACAATGTGTCACCCCTCTTGCCACGTCGTTCCTTTTTTCGGAAAATACAAATTCTGTTTATTACGAAGGGTGGCACAGAAATGAAATATGTAAGCTCATGATTATTTGGTTTGACCATAGAGTGGATCAGCACCAAGCTGGGTTTCTACATCTCAGCACCGCTGGCATTTTGGCCTGGCTCATTCCGGGTTGCGGTGGGGCCTGTCCTGCGCATTGGAGCGCGTTTCTGGGCCTCTCCGGCCTCTCCCAGGTAGATGCCAGCAGGAAGCCCCCAGTCACGACTTTACCTGCCTTTTCTGTGTTTGCTGTGGGAAAAGACAACGAGTGTTTTTAGGTGCTTCGGTAAAAAATACTAGAAATAAGAATGGAATTGGAAATATTTAGCATTATAATACATTGAGCTTTCAGGACTGGGTGTTTTATGATTGCATAAAGAGGTTGATTTTTTTTTGCTGGCTGCTTGGTGGGTGGGGGCAGAGGGGTGTGTGTCGCTTGGACTGTAAGCTAGGAAGGGCATCACCTAAGTCAGGGGATCTGTGTAAGGATGCTGGCTGGTGCTGTTGCCGAAGTGGGAGAGGGAGAGGCTTACTAAGAGATGCCTCCCCTCTGTGTCCTCCAGAGCTGCCCCTGCTCCCCCTGCCCTCTGAACCCTGAGCCAACACAACTGGGGATTTTCTTTGAAGATTTGTCCTTTGTCTATTTTCGTAATACTTCAGTTTGCTGCCATATAAAAAAAAAAATCCTGTTTTAAAGTTTATCACAAGGTGGGGGTAAGGGGGCTCCTGGTGGCCCAGTCCGTTAAGCATCTGCCTTTGGCTCAGGGCCTGATCCTGGGGTCCTGGGCTCGAGCCCCGTATCGGGTTCCCTGCTCAGTAGGCGCAGTCTGCTTTTCCCTCTGCCTCTCCTCGCTGCTCATGCTCACTGTCTCGCTCGTTCTCTCTCAAATAAATAAATAAAATTTTAAAAAAATTAAGTATATCATGGAATAGAATTGATATGCCCAGAAGGTAAGCTTTGTTTATCCTGTGGCTTCGTGTTTTCCCCGAGGCCACTGTCTTCTAGAACTGTGAGTCCTGCAAGGAGTCTGAAGTGCTGTTTCAGGCAGCTGTGTATTAAATGCTCTTTGTAAGCTGGCTGGGGAGCGAATGGGGATTTATAACATTGTTTCCATGAGGAAAGGGGTTTGAATTTGATACAGTTCACCTGTAAACTATGGAAAATCATTTCCCAATTTAAGTTGCGAATTTCCTTTACTTGGCTTTGAAATCTCCAGTCACCTGATACCGTTAACGGGTTAAAGATGTCACATTTTGAAGAAGATAGATACGAGACAGTAAATAGATTTTAGGAACATTTGGGGAATAGTCTTTAAAACCTGTGTTGCTAAAAGTGTTACATGAAAAACTGCTTTGTAATTTTCCCCCTGGGTAATTTTCTGGAGTCGGTGGTTTGATTTAGAGAGTGTCTGATGTGCGGGCTGCTCTGTTTAGGGAGGCGCTGGCATTAAAGCGGGGTGCAGAGCTGGCACATACCAAGCTGAGTAGCGGAGAGGCTCAGCCTTGTGGTTTCCCAAACACTTCCTTGCGAACAGATCAACGAACCTTACTCTGCAAACAGGTCACTATGCTGCTTCCTCCTGCTTGTTCCTTTTGTGGCACTTTGCGAAGAATGTGAAAACCAGCAGAGCGGCCCGAGCGTGTGTCTGGGGATCACGCTGTGTCCGTGGCACCTAACCGCCCCCTCCTCCTCCTGGTATGTCTGTGGCCTGGCACCCTGCTTTGTGGCGGCTCTGATCTCCCCTCTGACTCTTCCCCTTCTCTGCTGGGCCTTGCGGATGGCTAATTAGAAGTTGTCTCCTGCAGTGGAATCTGTCGCCACGGGCAGATGCTGTCAGTCGTGAGGCGAGGACACGGCCACCTGCACATTTAGTGGGATGTGATGGTTTAATTGAGCCAAATTATGGAGTGTAATTTCTGTAGTTTTATCTTTTTTTTTTTTTTAAAGATTTTATTTATTTATTTGACAGAGAGATCACAAGTAGGCAGAGAGGCAGGCAGAGAGAGAGAGAGGAGGAAGCAGGCTCCCCGCTGAGCGGAGAGCCCGATACGGGGCTCGATCCCAGGACCCTGAGATCATGACCTGAGCCGAAGGCATCGGCTCAACCCACTGAGCCACCCAGGCGCCCCTGTAGTTTTATCTTTAACGGAACAAATAGTCAGGAGGACTGTGTTGGCCAGTCTACCGGTTATTGAGGTTACGAAGATGCCTACTTATTCCTGTGAGCAAAGTTTCTACTTACTTTTGGCGGAAGTAAGAAATGGTGTAATTAGGGGCGCCTGCGTGGCTCAGGTCATGATCCTGGAGTCCTGGGATTGAGTCCCATGTCAGTGTCCCTGCTCGGCGGGGAGTCTGCTTCTCTCTCTCCCTCTGCCCCTTCCCCCTGCTCATGCTCTCTCATTCTCTCTCTCAAGTGAATAAATAAAAATCTTTAAAAAATGGTGTAATTAGAGCAATAAATTATTCACTAGAGCTTATTATCTGAAATTACCTTTTAAAGCAAAGTTAAGAGGCCCGGAATGAGAATTCGAGTCCGAGTTGTGAGCAAGACACCATCCCCAGTTGAAAGGACGTTCTTCGTTCTAGCTCGGCTGTGTCTTGCTGGGAGGTCTGGTGTGGGGGGGATGTTTGCCTGAGCTGCTTCCTGTCATTCAGCCCTCGGAGAAGAGCTTCGGGGTCTTGGGATCTTTGTTCTGCTTCACATCGGTTTAAGCAGAGGCGATCTTTGTGCCGTGAGGTACGGTGCCACTTTCTCTTTCCACTAAAGGCGTGCGCAGACGTGCCGCGTGCGCTTCCTGCCGTGTTCCGTGTGGCCGCTGTGCCCAAGCAAGTGCCCACTCGCGCCCCCGTGGCCTCGGGTGGCGGACGACAGACAGATGGGCTGCTGCTTCCTTGGTCTCTTTATTTAATTAGTGTCTTGGCGAAGTCACTCTACTCATTTTTATGTCATTGTTGCTTAATGAATTTAATCTAAAAAGATGAGCTACTTAGAGATCCTTGCTAGTTTGGAGTCTGACCATGAACTTTTGGGTTTCATCAAAACTCGAAGTGATACTAAACATTTGGGTGAATTGTTCCTGCCCTTTCTACAGACATGCGAAAAGAAGCACAATTAACACCGAAGATGTGAAGCTCTTAGCCAGGAGGAGTAATTCACTGGTGAGAGATGAATTTCTTTCCTCACTCCCCTTTCCCATCAGAATACATTATTCCCAATTAATCACTTCCAGCCATGAAGCGATTCCCCGGGGCACCTTGCATTAAAAACGAGAGAGGGTTGAACCATTCAGACCCGCCCGCAATTTATAGTCTCTCTTTCATTATGATGGATCTTGCTAAGCCAATTTGAAATTTTCTAATCAGCACTCTCTAGATTTCATAATTTGCCTTTTTCGTAATATCTCAAAACTTTGGCCCTGTGTTTCATTTAGCGCATGGTGTCAGAGACAGGCCACAGGCTAGAGCGTGTGGGAGAGTTGTGCTGCGTCGCCCACAGCTCTGATGGCCGGGTATGGAAGGAAGGTCCGCACAGCCAGAATGGACAGAAAACTGAGCAGGTTTCTATCTCTCCAGAGAAATCTAGACGTCGTCTTGGCCACACCCTCATTTTCCAGCTGATGCTGTGATCATCCCTGGCCAGTGGCCGCGACCCGGGCCAGACCCAGGGCAGCTGAGGTTTTCTGACTTTGTCTAATCCTGGCAGTGAGGATCCGTTCCCTTCCCCGTCATGAGCGCGCCGCCAGGGCAAACCTTTGTCTCTCCTCTGCTTCCATCTGCGGTGCCCAGAATAGGGCCTGGCATACAGCAGGAGCTCAATCAGTAGTTGCGTAACAGTTGACAGTTTACAGGGGGCTTTTGTAGGTATTATTTTACATGTATTATTTAAACCTCATAACCACCCCCTGAGGACTTTTCATAACACAATTTATTAGCCCAATTTTGTGGAGTTCCAGAACCTTGCAGAGCTAAACACGGAGCTCTCGGGTGGGTAGCCGAACCCAGACGGTCTAGCCCGGAATCTGGTGCTGCTTCCATTGGGCTCTTTTTTCTAATACCCTCTCTCCAAAGTAGAAGTCAAGGTTAAGGATGATGTGATTTCTAAGGAAAACAGCTAAGGTGGCAGGCGGTGCTGTGTGTCCTCAGGGAAGATACTTCACTCTCTCCAGCCGTTCTGTGTGGGTCACGGCTGGTAGCTGGCCAGCTTCGGCGAGCCGGGTCTGCCTTTTGCAAAGGAATGTGCAGTGCCAGTCATCTTAGAATATTAGCTGGGAAGTTACCTGTGTGTTGGACATATGTTTACTTCCAAATACTGTTTCTATTTTGGGCTTTTAATTTTTTTTTTTCATGACAGAGTTGTGGAGTTGGTAAAATTTACATAGTTTTGTAAAATTCTCCCCGATGATCGGGACTGGAGTATTTCCCTCCAGCTGCTCCGCGATGCTAGCTGAATGTGCTGAGCGGGTGTGGATGGTCCTGGGGCTTGGCAGTATACGTAGGCCTGGCGTGCCTTCTGCTCGCCCCACATTTTAACTCTTCCGGGCACTCGAGGAGCTCCTGCCTGTTGGGTAGCAGCGTGGGCAGCCGTCCCTTGATGTCTGGAGTTGACTGCTTCTTCCAGAAACAAATTGGAAGTTCTGTTTCACTCTGAGGAATGTAACCCAGGGTTTTCCACCCGAATTCTTTGGATGGGGGCGGTTAGGAGGGGTGAGACTCCCTTCCCCTCTCCTAGGCTTATACAGTGGCTTCACAACCAGCCAAAATGTAATTCTTTAATTTTTTTTTTTTTTTTTTGGCAGCTAAAATACATCACAGAGAAAAACGAAGAGCTCACTCAGTTTAACACAGAACAAAAATCGAAGAAGAAGAAGAAACTAGAGGATGACAACACCAAGTCAGTGGCTGCGGCCGCGGCTGCTGGCAAGGACAGTTCTTGACCCTGTGACCCTGTGGCCACCGGCAGCCGCGGCCTCCAGCAGGGGGTGCAGCTGGGAGCAGCGCTGCCACAAAGGGATTTTCTTTCGAAGGGGTCAGTAGAGATTAAAATAAAAGGCTAAGAGGCTTGCTGGGCTGGTTCTCTGAGTCATTGGCTGCAAAAGCTAGTGTCCAAGTGGGAGACGCTGGAGCGGAAGGCTCCGTGTGTCCCCCCCGTGCCAGCACAGGGGCCCAAGTGGTCACTGGCGTCGTTCATCAAGTGGTGGCCACAGTGCCATGTGCTCGACTTTTTCAAGCAAACATCTTCTTTATTCTTTATTCAAACTTATCCTTAAAGCTGTTTTGTTAGTTCCATCGCTCGCCGGTGTGGTTTTTAAGCCTGCATCACGTGTGACCAGGAGGTAAATGGGACTTTCCCAGGTGCACGTTTGGAAAATGTCCATTTTTAAAGGTGATTTTCTCCAGAAATAGCTTATGCCACTTTTCTCTGGCCACCTTGTAGTTTAACTGTGGTTCTATGGGGCGAAGACTTTGCTTGAGAGGAAAACCTCCATTCGCCAGCACTTCTATGTGTGGGGCTCTGGTTCGATCTGTGAGGGCCGGAGCTTGCAGTCTTGCTGTCTTCTCCGCGAGGTGTCAGGGGCGCCCAGGGCATCCCCGTGCCTGCTGGGGCAGGAGGGATAAGGAACGGGACTGCATTCGGGAGCCTTCTCTGGACCAGGCTTCCCCGGGCTCCGCATGCACCTCCGTGCCCCCTCACAGCCTTACGGGGTGGGTCTGATTCTCCCCACTTTACTGATGTGCACACTGAGGCTTGAAGAGGTGGGCACGCTGCCCAGGTCTGCTGACTGGTCGAGATGGTATTCACCCTGGGGGGTGCTCACGCCCAAGGAGGGGGCGAGAGAACAGGACAGATACGGGTCAGCAAAAGACACCCCACAACAGTTGGCTCTCGAGGGAACACATAAACTGTGGGCACAGGAGGGCCCTGGACACAAGCTTCATAGTCACACTGTGTCAAGTGTCACACCAGGTGAGAGAAAGGAATCCTAAAGCTTCTGTCCTGAACGTCCTGCTCCCGCCAAGATCCGGATGGCGCAGCTTCCTTGCCGGGTTGGCTCTGTACGTCCGCATCAGGCGACGCGGGCGGCCGGATGCGGCAGACTTGCCGCAGGGCCACAGACAGGGATGGACCTCCGGGCCTCGCGACTCCAGTGGCGGTGTGACTCCCTGTAGCCCTGTCTTCTCATCCGCGAGATAGGGCGTGCGTGACAGAGGGAATGAGGAGGGCCGCTGCTGGGGGTCTCGTTTTGATGGCTTCCATAGCGCTCTGAACTCCGCATCCACGGGACTGGAAGTGGAGAACTCTGGGTGCCATGGGGGTCCCGCGTCTGGTTACAGGGCGGGGGGGAGCGGTTGGGGGGGGACCCTGGCCCTGGCCTGGGTATGTCGATGAAATTTTCTAGCCAGGTCGGAAACTCGACTTGATGTTCAAGTTATCTTTTGGTGTATTTGCACATTTATGTATGATTATGTTTTTGAAGATTTCATTTATTTGAGAGAGAGAGAGAGAGAGTGCGCGCACATAAGGGGAGGGGAGGGGAGGGAGAGGCGAACTCCCCGAGGAGCTGGGAGCCCGATGGGGGCCTCGATCCCAGCACTCCTGAGATCATGACGTGAGCTGAAGGGAGATGCTTCACCCACTGAGTCCCCCTCATGTCCTGTTTATACTTCAGATGAGAAGGCTTACAACACGTTTTTCATGGCTTGTAGCACAGGAGGGGTCGGACTCTGCGAGGAAGAGCCGACTCCCTTTCCTGGGTTCTCTGAAGCGGCCTCCCCCCGCCCCCATATGCTCCACGTGGGGTTTCGCTCACTCTGGAATGTCCACAGTGATCATTCTGTGTGATTCCGTCTTTGGGGAGAGATGGCAGAACGGACTTAATGGAGGGCCCTGCCTCCGCGGGCTGGCTTCCTGAGTCCTAGAAGCTCCCCTAAACTTGAACCTATTAACCCTTTACCAGGCGATGAACCAGATAAGGAAGTGGGTGTCTCTGGAAGGAATGTGTCCTGGTCACATAGAAGGGGGCAACTTCCGTTTATAATACTTGCTGTCTTCTTGTTAGACCAGTTTTCTTGAAGCACTTGAAATAAAGGGCCGCTGGTGACGTGTTATTACTAAAACTCAGCGGAGTCTGGGAACTGAAAGCCTCCCTTTCTGCACACAGCGGCAGCTGGAATGTGCCGGGAGAGGTCTGCGCGCGCTCAAGCACAGCCGAGGCTTTAAAACCTGTAAGGTCCAGGGGCGCCTGGGTGGCTCAATGGTTTAAGCCTCTGCCATCAGCTCAGATCATGATCCTAGGATCTTGGGATCGAGCCCCGAATCAGGATCTCTGCTCAGCGGGGAGCCTGCTTCCTCCTCTCGCTCTGCCTACTTGTGATCTCTGTCAAATAAATAAATAAAATCTTTAAATAAAAAATAATAAAACCTGTATGGCACAGAAAGCCTTCACTGGGACAAGTTTCTTCCTTTACTGAACTGTGGAATTTCTAAAGAGCCCCTCGGGGTCCTTTAGTCCAGGTTCCCCACCACCTGGGAACTCCGGCAACATTCTCCAGGGACAAGAGCCCTTCTGGTGACAGGACGCTCGCTCTTAGGTTTCTTCTGTACTTAAGAGAAAAATTCCACCCTCAAACTTTCTCGGTTCCATTTGGACCTTTAGAAGGAGCACTCTTGTTTAAAATAATTCAGGACTGAGCTCCTTCTAATCAGAAGTTCCCTTTTGACATCTTTCCAGGAACATGTTCTTGCCTAAAACCTTAGGTTATCAGCTTCCGGAGGGCAGGCTCTGGGCCGGAGAGGTGAGGTTGGGCGCCTTGTGCAGTGTGGGGCTCGCGGCAGGCACCCGGGATACCCGGACCCCGGCGTGGAAGATGTGCTGGTGGAGTAAGTGGGAGCGCTTGGGTTGCCCGGCTCTTGTCGGGGCGGGGGGGGACTCCCACATGGAGAAGGATGGAGAATGTCTTCGTCTTAGCGCTGCCCGATGTCCGTGCCTCTTGTGGGCTCCGCGTGGGCTGGGGTCTTCACAGGCGGGACAGTTGTTGGTCCTCACAACAGCTCTCTGAGGAGGTAAGAAGGTACTGTCTTTTTGTAGCCCCATTTTACAGATAAGGCAACAGGCCACAGAGAGGCCAGGAGCCAAACCTTCAGCCCTCTCCTCGAAGGACCAAGACCAGTGGCCGCTGGCTTAAAGGCAGCCCGTAATGAGAGGGCACGTGGCCTTCCTCCCCCCCGTGGCACCCACCCTCCCCGGCACACTCCCATCGCGCTGGAGCCGTGCTTCCGTTCGTGGGCTGTGGGTGCTACCCCCTGGCTAGGGCTCTCCCGGCCCCTCTAGCGTGGGCGGCATGGGTCCTGCGCAGTTCTGTGGATGCGTGCCAGGTGCTCAGAGTGTCCAAGAAGTCCGTCCAGTAAATTCGGCAAGAGGAAGCAGGCTGAGCTGCTGTGAATTTCTCATCTGTAAAATCTCTCCATCTGGGGGGCACCCGGCAGCCTTAGTCAGTAGAGGAAGGGATCCTTGATCTCAGGGTCATGAGTTCAAGCCCCATGCTGGGCATGGAATCTATTGAATTAAAAAAAAATCTCGGGATGCCTGGGTGGCTCAGTTGGTTAAGTAGCTGCCTTCGGCTCAGGTCATGATCCCAGCATCCTGGGATCGAGTCCCACATCGGGCTCCTTGCTCCACGGGGAGTCTGCTTCTCCCTCTGACTCTGCCTTCCACTCTGTCTGCCTGTGCTCGCTCTCCCTCTGAAAAATAAATAAAAATCTTTAAAAAAAAAATGTTTAAAAAAAATCTCAATTTTTAATACCATTTGTGGGAATTTTCTTAGGCAAAAAAACCACATTATTTTTGTATGTAAAGAAAGGACCAAGCAGCCTGCGGTGATGACCCACGACTCCTTGGGCCACCCCCATTTGGCCTAGAGTGGCCACAAGCCTCCGCAGAGCTG
Source organism: Mustela nigripes (assembly GCF_022355385.1). Classification (NCBI taxonomy): domain Eukaryota; kingdom Metazoa; phylum Chordata; class Mammalia; order Carnivora; family Mustelidae; genus Mustela; species Mustela nigripes. The sequence goes on from NC_081570.1 coordinate 7,201,802, forward strand.
GGCTTGAAGATGGAGATTTCCGGGGGGGGGGGGGCAGGGGTGTGAACCAGGACTCTGGAAAACTGAGAGGGTCCCTCCGTCTTCACTTTTGGAGAGAGCCGTCCCCTCGGTGGCTTCACTCTTCTACTTGGAACCTGGCCGTGGCTGCTGGCCCGTGTGGCAGGTCTGTGGCCAGTGACTCAGTTTACCAGCTGTCTCAGTTGGATGAAGACGGTCTGCGCATTTGCCTGTGGAATTCTCAAACCGGGGCCAGGGAAGGGGAAGCCCCCGCGGGCGGCGCAGAGGAGGACTCCAGGGTCGGGCCTTCCCGGGAGAGCCGGTCAAGTGCAGGGCGTCGAGTCGGAAGTAGCAGGTCCCTCCGGGGCCGGCCCCGCGCTCCGGCACCTGCTGCCCTCGCGTCTGGGTTTGCAGCCTCCCTGCCTGCGTTGGGGAGAACCGCCGGGTGCTCCGAGCACCTCCCTGCACCCCCCCAGGCCCCCTCGTCTCGTCGGCCCACGGCGGATCCCGTCACACCTCACGTGGGCAGAATTTCAGCTCCTCGGCTCCTCAGCCGCCGCTGATTTTCTATTGTGTGAAATCACTTGGCTTTGTGCTCCGGCTTCCTGCCGCCGGCGCGCGTGGTCGCGAGGAAGCGGGGCTGCGGGGGGCCCGCGCACGTGTCGCCAAGTCAGCAGCTCCGCTCCCAACTGGCGCCACCGTCGGCGGCTTTAATGAAGGGGTTAACTCTGTTCCAAAAGCGCTTTTATGGACTGATGGCTTCGGCAGGTGCGTCACTGCCTGAGTGTGAGGGAAGCGGGGACACAGGCTTTTGACAGGCACAGAGACCCGAAACACAGCTGCAGGTGGAGCTTAATTAAAATGCCCCCCCGCACCCCACCCCTCCACGAGACCCAAGTGCACAAAACACCGACTTCGGGGCTGCCCAAGACGAGCGGCCCCAGAGCTTCGGCCCTCAGAATGCCGCCACCTCTCTGCTTGCTGCTGCTGCTGCTGCTGTCGGGGGCCACAGCCCCGGCGGCCCTGCCCCTGGAAGGTGGCCTCAAGGGACACGACGACCAGGTGAGTAGCGTGACGGGCAGGCGAGCCTGCTTTCTGGGCGGCTCGTTCCTTGGCCTCTTTGGATCGCCCCCGTCTCCAGGGCCGAGTGTGTGTAGGACAGTCAGCAGGCAGGGCTGACCCTTGTGGTGTGCCCTTCAGCTGTCTCCGGGGCCCGGGATGTCCCCTCTTAGACCACGGGTTCTCGTTTACCTTCGGAAGTCCCAGCAACCTGCAGAGAGCTCAGACACTCAAGCGGGAGCCTCCCTGCCAGGCCATCTCCATCACGTCATCTTTGAAACGGCCCGCATTATTCACACATGCTTCTAGAATCTTAATTTATAGGTATGGGACTCTTCTCACTGGCTCAGATTCATTGACATCATTACAGTTTCTGTTGTGAGAATTCGTGACTTTGTAAGGTGATTTATTTTTCTCTCTTCCCCCCCCCCCCCATTTTGAAAAAGTTCCAAGAAAGAGTACATAAAGTTGGCCATTAAAAATGGATTTTTCTCTAAAATTACCAGATGAGTTTCAGACAAGTCATTTATCATCAGGTTACTCCTAGAAGCTTTCTAAGGAATTTGAAAGAGGGGAATATCACGTCTCAATCTGATCTGTCTCAAAGAGTAATTTGTGGACATCCAGGAGTCAGACCGGGCTTGGTGGCGGTCTTGGCGGCGGGGAAGATGATAGATTCCCTGCCCTCTTCTAATGAAGGACCTCGGCCAAGATTATGGGCCAAACAAGCCATTTGTTTTCTTTGAAAATTCTTAACTTTTCCTTCTCTAATTAGAACTATTTCATTAAAGTGTTCTCTTGAGTTCTTCATCCTTTATTTTTTAACTTTCTCATCCTTTAAATGGAAATGTGATTTATTCTTTTGAAACATCTTTTTTTTTTTTTTTTAAAGGAAGGAATTATGGATCTTTTAATGCTGGCTGAACCAGATGGTTGATTATTTTTCTTTCCTTTGTTCTCTGCTTCTTTTTAAAAGCATCTGCAGGAAGGGATGGAAATGAAGAAAAACAGCCTCTTGACTTTCCTGTCTGGGTGGTACCAGTGGGTGTCCCAGGCGGGTGCAGCTCCCTTCCCAGGAGGGGGAGTCGGGGAGGCGGCCAAGCGACAGGACATCCCACCCCCTCAGCGGTCACTGCGGGAGAAGACACCCTGCAAGGATTTCTTCTGGAAGACCTTCTCCTCCTGCAAATAAAACTCCACCCCATCGCTCACGCAAAGGAGTGTAACGAACCATCTGAATAAAATGTATTAACAGCTGTGGTCTTTCTTCTACTTCCCGAGTAATATGAAAAGTTTTATTTATTTATTTATATCTTAAAATATTTTATTTTTAGGGGCACCTGGGTGGCTCAGTGGGTTAAAGCCTCTGCCTTCGGCTCAGGTCATGATCCCAGGGTCCTGGGATCGAGCCCCGCATCGGGCTCCCTGCTTGGCGGGGAGCCTGCTTTCCTCTCTCTCTCTGTGCCTGCGTCTCTGCCTACTTGTGATCTCTGTCAAAAAAATAAAATAAAAATCTTAAAAAAATGTATTTTATTTTTAGTAATTGCCACACCCAACGTTAGGCTTGAACTCAGAATTCCAAGATCAAGAGTCCTGTGCTCCACTGACTGATCCAGGAGGGCGCTCCCCAAAGTGAACATTTTGATAAAGATTTTCATGTTTTCTGCTGTAGGGGACCCACTGGGCTTTCTTTCCACCTTCGTTATGTGCTTGGAAGGTCTTCCTTTTTCTCCCTTACTTTGATTTAAAACAGCTAAAGGTGACATATTTAGGAATCCAGAATGACATCTTACTCAGTTTGTTTTCATAGAAATTGTCTAATTTTAAAAAATATTTCCCTCATATTAGAGGCAAATTTTTAACATTGTGCTCCAAGGGCAAAATAATTACTTCTTGTGTTTCAGCAAAAACCAATTTAAAAACAAATGTCATGCTCTCAAGCATGTTCTCCTGTTCACATACTTAGAAGAAGAGTTCCATTCAAACCTGCTCTGATAAAATACCCGCACTGGTTTTCATTAGCAACTTAATTTTAATTTGTTACAGTTCTTTCATGGATCAGAGCTTCTACATTTGCGTCTTGAAGAATGAAGTCTGTTTGTTCCAAGGCCTTATTTCAAACCAAATACACAGCAGGGCTGCTCTCTGGCCTGATTGCCTCAACTTCTAATTCCAGACTATCAGGATCACAGGGTCTAGGCTTTGTTCCGTGACAGATGCATACATGTATTTTTTTAAAAATATATTTATTTATGTAAGACAGAGTGGACACACAAGCAGGGGGAGCGGGAGGCAGAGGGAGAAGCAGGTTCCCCGCAGAGCAGGGAGCCCGAGGCGAGACTTGATCCTAGGACCCCAGGATCATGACCTGAGCTGAAGGCAGACGCTTCACCGACTGAGCCCCCCAGATTCATATATGTATTGATATCGTTACGTGCATAATTGTGACATTTTCCCGATCCTCAATAATTTCCACAGAAGGGACAATGAGTGATGGCTACACAGGAGGGGCGTTTCTTTTTCTGTGATATGAGGCCGAGCAGCTTTCAAGCGGCACGCGGACTGGGATTTGGGGCTGGTCCAGTGAAATGATGGGTGAACAAGTCAGTTTCTAAACCCCCAATCAGGTCTTTATTCTCCCCATAGCCCCAACGTCCTTGCTCGATTCTGTGTATCGTTTATGGCTCTTGAATGACAGACTCTAACGGAAACTTCCAGGGTGATGGTATTTAGATGCTAAACTTTGAAGCTACGTGGAGTTACGGGAAGTTTCTGGGGGTCTGATATGAGGAAGCTTGGCAAAGGCTGGCTGGAGGAGCATCGTCATCGTCTTTTCTCTGGACACCAGGGGAGCAGGCGCGGAGGACTGCTGACCGTTCCGTTCTGTTTTCTGCGGCGCTGAGCTCGTGTTCATAATTACGAGCTGAGTAAAGTATAATGTGTTCGAGGAGCCTTAATAGCACCCGCACTTCCAAACACAGCAGCTTTAAGAGACTGGTAATTGGGTCAGTGCCCTGGTGCAGGATGCCAACCTGAAGGGCCAGCTAACCTTCAGAACTTGGTCTTTTAAGATTTTTCTAGAAGAAATAGCCTGCTCATTGTTTTTCAGTTTCAACTGGGGTCATACATGCAGAGTCCTTAGGATTGGGGACTTTTAACTTTGAACTAAATAATATCTGAAGGATAATGAGGCTATGCTAATGAGACTGGCAGGACATCTGTCAAGTCTAAGCTTACCTTATTTGGTTCCGGGGCTTAATAAAACGTTAACTGGCCGCAACTGCATGGTAGGCTAGATTAATATGCTCATGATGAATATACATTAGGGTGAAATGGGTATATTAGGGCAATTTTCTACCATCAGGTTTCACGTAGACTTTTCTTGAAGTATACCTTTGTGTAGCTCCACATAGACAAGTGTGTAGATGTGGTCGTCAGCACCTGGACAGCTTGTAATTCATTCTTGCGTGCTTCTTTTTTAAAAACTTGTTATTTGAGAGAGAGAAGCACAGATGAGCGGGGGTTAAGGGCAGAGGGGGAGAGAGAGAATCTCAAGCAGACTCCATGCTGTGGGCAGAGCCCAATGCGGGGCTCGATCCCACGACCCTGAGATCATATCATGGGCTGAAATCAAGAGTCACACGTTCAACTGACGGAGCCACCCAGGCGCCCCTCTTGCATTGATTTCTAATACTTGGCACCAGAATGGATCCTTAACTGCTGAGAAAGAATTCAGTGTGACACGAACACTCGACAAAAATCCTTCCTAGTAGCCCTATTTCAGGACTGATGGCAAACCATTCTAGGCTTTAGGAAACTCAGACCAATAGGCTCATGGGAGACACTTAAAAAACTTGAAAGTAGTAGCACCTGCTGAAGGGATCACCCACATCCTAATACCAGCTTCTTCAGTAGCGCTATGGGTTCCATTTTTAAAGAGTTTATTTCAATAACCTCTACAGCTAGTGTGGGGCTCAAACTCTTGAGATCAAGAGTCGCACCTTATGCCAACTGAGCCAGCCGGGAGCCCCTGGGTTCCATTTTGAATAAATCGGAAGAGGAAGAGTTAGGTAGGTTTTATTTTTTTATTTTTATTTTTTAAATATTTTATTTATTTATTTGACAGAGAGAAATCACAAGTAGATGGAGAGGCAGGCAGAGAGAGAGAGAGGGAAGCAGGCTCTCCGCTGAGCAGAGAGCCCGATGCGGGACTCGATCCCAGGACTCTGAGATCATGACCTGAGCCGAAGGCAGCGGCTTAACCCACTGAGCCACCCAGGCGCCCCTAGGTAGGTTTTAAAAAGAAGGAAAATTTCAGTTTCTAGATGAGAAAGGAAGAGGCAACGGGCAGCTGGGCTACCATTTCTAGCTTGTCGTAACACTAATAAAAGTAACACTGATTTATCTTTTCCACTTATAATTAGTTAAGGGATCAAAAATACATGTGCTTGTCTTGTTAAAATAATAGTAAACTGGAGGAAAAGCTACATTTTGGTGATAGTTCTTAGACAACTGTTGGGAAATGCTGAGGAAAATCCACTATCTGTCCATTAACCTGTTGGTTCATTTCCTCGTAATTGCAAAGTGTGCTCTTTTTTTTTTTTTTTTTTTAAGATTTTATTTATTTATTTGACACACACAGAGAGAGAAATCACAAGCAGACAGAGAGGCAGGCAGAGAGAGAGGGGGAAGAAGGCTCCCTGCCGAGCAGAGAGCCCGATGTGGGACTCGATCCCAGGACCCCGAGATCATGACCTGAGCCGAAGGCAGAGACTTAACCCACTGAGCCACCCAGGCGCCCAAGTGTGCTCCTTTTAAAAAATAGATTTTATTTTTGAGTAATCCCTACAACCTGCCTGGGGCTTGAACTCACAACCCTGAGGTCCAGAGTAACATGTTCTATACTGACAGAGCCAGCTGGGCGCCCCTGCAAAGTATGTTCTGATTTAGTTTGAGCAAACAGTGAACTCTGAGGTTCTGCAATCCGAAAATTCAGTGCATTTACTGGGAATGAGTCTATCCCCATCATTGGAAGCCTTCCAGTGGGACGGAGGACCCCACTGTCAGAGGACTCACGCAGTGGCTGGGTGTTGAGAAATACCACTTATAAAGTCCTTAAAAACTTCAGGTAATGCAAGACACAGCAAGTGGGCGCCTGGGTGACTCAGACCCTTAAGCATCTGCCTTCAGCTCAGGTCGTGATCCCAGTGTCCTGGGATCGAGTCCCATATCGGGTTTCCTGATCAATGGGGAGCCTGCGTCTCCCTCTGCTCCTCCCCACACTCGCGCTTGCTCTCTCTCTCTCTCTCTCACACAAAAATAAGTGGATAAAATCTTTAAAAAAAGAAAAAAAGAAAAAAAAGACACAGCAAGATATTTTAAGGCAAAACCCTACAAATAAAATAGAATGGAGGAAAAACCCTGAAGCACCCCCCCAAAAAAAGAACAAAAGAAAAAATTGAGTGGATGGCTAAGAAATAAAAGAGCTAAACAATCTGGTTAGTAAAGGCACATTCATCATTTTTGTAATTAATGAAGGTTTTCTTTTCCCAGACTGCTATTATTTCATCCCTTTCTCTCTGGAAAGTAAAAAACCCATTAGTTTTTTTTCCCTTTTGCTTTTCCCCAGAAATTAAAGGTTGGTAAGTGGGAATTAGCACAGCTCCTGTCAAAGCCGATTGCCTAATGGGGACCGACATTTGACTTGAGCTGAAAGAATGGAATATGGCCAATGCAGAGTTCAGTAGTCCCGGCTGCTTCCTCTGACGTTCCTTTCTCCCACCGTAGGAACAGGCTGCCCCGCTCGCTCTCTCCTATTTTTAGACATATTGCTGGCTGCTACGTTTCTATTCTAGAAGGCCTGGAGGCACAGCAGCGCAGGGACGGTGAATGGCACTGTGGGCAGTAGAATGTGTTTGCGGCTGCAAGCTCTACGCATTTTGGGCCCGAGTTTGCAGACTAAGGTCTTTGCTCTGTGGATCCATAGCTGGGGGCCCCCTCCCGCAGCTCTGTCTTTGCTCCTGCCCCACCCCTGGGGGGAATAAGGGAACCTGCTCTCCAGCCTGAGCAAGGCATTGGGCTCCTCCTCAGACACTGCTTCATTTAACCCTTTCAACAGTGGGCTTGGTTCCCTCCAAGCCTACAGTACTTTCCCCATTATTCTACGCAGCCAAGAGGCTTGGTGGATTGGTTTCTAGCATAGCATACCAGCCCCGACACCCAGGCCAGCCAACGAGAGCTCTCCTGTGGATCGGACACACATCACTAAAGACAGTATTTTTTAACTCAGTGGGGCAAAGGTGGAGATGATGTTAGGACCGGTGAGTAGAGGTACCACTGTTCCTGGAATCCAGGCTCCCTTTACCACGGGGCTCACTGTACAGTGCTCGCAGGGCTGTTTACTTGGCTTACACCACCAGCACTGTGCCCGCGATCAGAAATCTTTTGGCAGTTATGCTGTAGGCACAGGAGGACTTTTCCAGTTCGAGCTGACTCCCACTTCTTAGGTTGGTGTAACAAAACCAGTGATCTGGATGCAGAAGGAAGAGTGTGTGGACCCAAGAGAAAACACCTGAAAGTGGGAAGATCACCGGGAACCCGGTGGCTCAGTCATTATCAGTCATGATCCTGGGGTCCTGGGATCAAGCCCCGCATCGGGCTCCCTGATTGGCAGGGAGTCTGCTTCTCCCTCTGCCTCTGCTCTTCTCCCCAGTTTGTGCGTGTGCTTTCTCTAATAAATAAATAAAATCTTTAAAAAAAAAATAAGCGGGAAGAGTACTGGAATTCGAACCAGAATCCTGACCCTCCAATTAGCCTTCTGACATGGGGCCCGTCTCTACGCTGCACTGAGCACAGCTTTGCTCATGGATGTGAGACGGGGAGCCGCACCCTGGCAGCTCACTCAGTTTTGTGAGGCTCCAGGATGGTCAGTGCTGGCACAGAGCAGACCGCAATGTACTAGAAGAATCCCCCACTGGCATTAGTGCCCCTCCAGGGGCATCCTGAAAGTGTGTGGGCATGTTTTCAGTTGTCTCGGGGCCTGCAGACTGCCACTGGCATTGAGCGGGCGGAGGGAGGCGGGCGATGCCAGTTCTGCCCGCCTGTGCAGGATGATTCTGGATAACGAAGAATCGGCCCATAGCATGTCATGCTGGACATTCATCTGGATGGAAATCTGTTCCAAGTCAGAGTACAAAACCCAAAGACCAAGTTTGTACAGAAACAGGAAGTACACAAACCAGAAGGCTCTGCTTTGCACCCAGAGAGACTCACAGTCGTATCACATGGAGATCGATTTAATGACCTTCCATCCCCCTGCTGATGAAACATATTAGAAGACTGGAAACAGTCTCACAGTGGTAACAGATATAATTTCACAATTAGAAATGGCAAATTGCACTCACCATATGTCCCTGTGGTCTGCAAACTTAATACGTGTCTTTACACAAACCAAAAAACTCATTAACTTGAGACGCGAGTTTGTGGCCGTACATCAACTCCGTTCTGTCACCTTCTCGACTATCATTTGCGTTTAGAATTCTGCAGTTCTGGCTTCAGAACAAGGACAGTGCGTCTGGAATTTCTTTTTACTGTCCTTGACAGTTTCTTTCAAACAGAAAACGTAAGAAGCTCTCATCAGAAGGGGCGGGGTTCTGTGGACATGGCCTCGTCATTCGAACAGGTGGAAGGGCTCCTCGGGAAGGGAAGGAGGCCGGCCCTCCGGCCTGCTGCGGGAGAACACCCCGGCCTGCTGCGGGAGAACACCCCGGAAGCGGGGGTGAGGGGGTGGGGCGGCCACCAGTAAGGCACCAGCTCGGGGAAACAGGCTGAAGGTATTTCTCGCGAATAAAAACAAGGTCGCAGGTTCTCCAGCGGCGGCTACGCGGGCTCTTGTTTGGCTCGCTTGGGCTCCGGCGGTTCTCCGGGCAGCGAGCTCTTCCTCGTGGACATGCTCCGGAGAGAACGCAGGCTCTGCACCTGCTGGAGCCGCCGGCCGAGCTCCTGGCGACAGGCCTGCTGCACCGTCTCCGTCTTCTTTACGTCCCAGCTCAAGGCAGCGGCCAGCGCTCTGGGGTCTTCCTTGGTGACCAACTGCGGCAAGAACAAGAGCCACTGAGAACCATGACCTCTGCTCGCAGGCTCCCGGGAGCTTCTTTAGGGGAACAAGACCAGGCCACACCAGCCTGGGCTATGTCCTGGCGCGGAAATGGCAGCGTTTGCATTTGGCGGCCACAGGCCTTTTCTTACCCTCCAACACCGCCAGGAAAGGATCTCTGGAAAGGCAAGTCCTCCCCTTACAGGAAATGTAGCCCAGTGCGAGTCCATAGGCTTCCTCCCTCCCAGCGACACTGGGGAGGTGCTTGGGACAGGGTCGAGGAGGAAGAACGAGAAGTGGCATCCGGCTTCCGGTTCCATGGCTGTGGAGCCAGCACAAGAGGACCCCCGCAGGTGCGCCTTTCACTACATCCCGCGTGTGCCTCACTGCCCACGGATTGTCCTCCGGGGCCGACAGAACCAGACACCTGAGCCCTGCCATTCCTCCCTGTCAACGTTTGCTCACTCCATAGCCCGCCGTGCCCCAGAGAATAATGTTTGACGATCTGAGGGAGTGCACCCCGTTTTGCTCAAGCCATGTGATATAGAGATGCTTTGCAAACGGGCAGCTGTGAGTCAGGGTCTGCAGAGGTGGAAAGCGCCCTCACACGCGCCTCTGGAGGGCAACACTGCACCCCCGGGGGGAGTGGCTCGGTGCAGCTCAGGGTCCCTGGTTCTCGCCCACCTCCAAATCCCGGCTAGACAGACTCAGCTCTGGGGCCGGCTTCTCCTTCAGCGCGGTAAGGACCTGGCCGGTAAGGGTGACTCCGGATGAGCTCTCACGGTTAGTGCCTGCATCGACTGCATCCATGTCATCACTGAAGCTGGCGCTGGACTCTGCAAAGCAGACGTGACGGAGACGGCACACGGTGTGAGTGCACCGCCGCACACCCAGCAATCAGGCAGGACGGAAGCAAGTCATTTCATTTCAGGACACCAGCAGCTGCGGCTGCTCGCCTGTCTGACCCTCTTATAAACCCCAGTTCTCTCCCCAGGAAAGGCTCTCTAGGCCTTCGGCCCTCAGGGGGACTCCCCTGGCCAGTGGTTCCTACCTTGTTGCTTTGACAAGATGCTGCCCTCCTTCTCCAAAGCCTGGAGGTAGAGCTCCAAGAGCTGCTTGGACTGACGGGCTTCCTCCCTCTGGTCAAGCACCTGCTGGAGGGTGTTCTGAAGCCCCTGCACCGTGATGCAACTTTGGCAGAGTTCCTGAGCCAGGTCTGAACACGGAACATCAATGAGGACCTAATGAGCAAAACAGACTTTAAGAAACCTACAAATAGGGGCACCTGGGTGGCTCAGTGGGTTAAGCCGCTGCCTTCGGCTCGGGTCATGATCTCAGGGTCCTGGGATCGAGTCCTGCATCGGGCTCTCTGCTCAGCAGGGAGCCTGCTTCCCTCTCTCTCTCTGCCTGCCTCTCCATCTACTTGTGATTTCTCTCTGTCAAATAAATACATAAAATCTTAAAAAAAAAAAAAAAAGAGTAAATATGCTTCCACTTGTGTAATATAGGGGAGGAGAAAATATACTTGTATTTACTAGTATATAAAATAGCCCTAGAATGGGAATCTGACAGATCGGTTATCTCTGGGAAGGGAAATGTAGTGGCTGGGGCAGGAGTAAGATTTTTCACGTACGCCCCCACCCCAGCACCCCCTCCCATCCCCCTCCCCCACCAGGCCAGGCAAACAGCTTTACTGAGATATAATTCACACACCTCACAATTCACCCATAGGACGGGCATACCTAGGTGGGTTTAGTACCTGCACAGAGCTGTGCAGTCATCGCCGCGATCCAGTTCAGAACATTTTCACCACCCCGAAAAGAACTGTACCTACTAGCAGTTACTCCGTTTCTTCTCCAAGTTCCCCCAACCGCAGCCCCAGGCAGTCCACTCGCCTACCTTCTATCTCTATGGATTTGGCTATTCCGGCCCCTTCACAGAAATGCAATTATAAATCTGTAGTCTTACACGTCTGGCTTCTCTCACGTAGCACAGTATTTTGAAGGCTTGTCCATGTCACAGCGTGTGTTAATCCGACATTCCTCTAAGGGCTGAATGACACGCCACTGTGCGGCTCGGCCACATTGGACTCAGCTGTTCATCAGTGCCTGGCGTGTTTCGGATGCTTTCACTTCTGGGCTACCAGGATAGCTTTCCATACCCCTCGGATTTTGAGCCATGTGACTGTATTCATAGTATTTATTCAAATATATAAGCTTCTAAGTTTAAAAATGACCAAAGCCACTCCTTGAAGGGGCCTCCCCTGACCTCCCCATCTAGACCGCTAGCCCGGCTGCTCTCGGCACACTGCCCCACCTGCTACCCCTCTAAGATGCTTCCCTCCATCAGAATTCTGGGTCTGGCTTGTTCACCACTGCACCCCTAGACAGGACCCTGCCAGGTACAGGGCAGGGGCTCAAGAAATATTTTTTGGAATTAACACATACTATTTTTATCCCAGTTTTACTGGACAGGAAATATAGGCAAAGAGGCTAAGTTACTGGCTCAAAGTCGTAGTGAAGGAGCTGAGATTTCACTCGGTTCCTCTCAACTCCATGCTCTGGTGCTACGGCCTTAACTCCCCGCCCCCTCCGTGAGCCTAAATAGGTCTAGTGGGGCCTGGACATCTGAATTTTCTTTTCTTTCTTTTTTAAGATTTTATTTATTTATTTTGAGAGAGATGGAGAGTGAGAGAGCAGGGGAGGGGCAGAGGGAGAGAGAATCTCAAGCAGATTTCGTGCTGAACACAGAGCCTGATGTGGGGCTCCATTTCACCACTGTGAGATCGTGACCTGAGCCAAAATCAAGAGTCGGACACTTAACTGACTGTACCCCGCCAGGCACCCCTGAGCTTCTGTATTTTCTACTCTAGGTGCGAGAATTAGAAAATGAAGAGTCTTGGTTGTCACCAAAGTAGCGTTTGAAAATTAAGAAATAATGAAATTATTCTGGCAAGATGCATGGAAACTAAGGGGCTGGGGGCAGCGGAGGCCGGGTGAGTGTGGCTGCGGGCTGTGGAGGGGGCTTACCTGGAGGTCTTCCTCGGACAGGAGGATGATGCTGGACAGGTCCTCCTTCAGCTGCCTGGCCACATGCTTCCACTTCAGCCCTGCCCCGCTGTCTGTTTCATCCACGTCAAAGGACTCTTGGGAAATCCACGCTGTGCCTCCATCTGACATGGGGGGAAGCCAGTCACAGAGAGACCTGAGGTGCTATGTTCACCTCCTCCTCCAACACACAGGCCTCGAGGATACTGTACGTGCTTCCCTGACCATTTAGGATAATTTCAGTGGTGAAGAGCCTTTCCTCAGGGGTTCAGAGGAAAGCCAATCCTCATCTAGGACCCCGATTTTCCCTTCTTGTCCACCTTCGATTTTTTCCTGTTTGAAACTGCTCTGTATCCTTCTTACGGAAAGAAGCCACTTTAAACCTGATGCACGATCACGCACACCCAGGACCCTGCCACATTTCCCTTTAGGTGGGCTGTATTTCTGCGTGCACCTTGTTTTTGTACACAAAAACGTTCATTGTCCGCAGCACTTTCTCCTGTGCTTGGGGTTAGTCTCATCCTTGACCGGAGCAGCTGTAGCCACTGTCTGCTGTCCCTGGGGCTGAGTACAAAGGCGACTGGCAGAGCCACTGCTGGAGGGTGACTTCCTCAATTTAGCGGCATGGTGGCTGTCTCCAATGGGGACATTTCTTAGCCTTTGATCCTTGCTCATCAATATTAGTCCCCTTTGTATCTCCAGTGATGATGATGGTGTAACACTTACTGAGAGCTTTCTGTGGATCAGGCAAGATCTACAGGTTTTTTTTATCAGTGGTTCTCTGATTCACTGGGAGTGATTTTGCCTCCCCCCAGAAGACATTTGACAATGTCTGAAGGCATTTTTGGTTGTCACAAATGGGGTAAAGAGATACTGCTGGCATCTAGCCGGCAAAGGCCAAGGTTGCTGCTCACATCCAATGGACAGAACAGTCCCCACAACAAAGAATTCTTCAGCACAAAGTGTCAATAGTATTGTCGAGAAAGCCTGGTTTGGTATATACTATGTTCTATCAGCCCTACCACACCTAGGAGAGAGAGGTACTACAATTATTACCTCAGTAAGGTGCTAAGAAGTTAGGGAACTTGCTCAAGGTCACATGGCTAGGAAATAGTACTCTGGAGTGAATCTGGACAGCTTGACTCTGCCTGGATCTCCCTGCCATGCCGCATTTTAGTTACTGTTGGTCTTTCAGTTATTTGAGAACCGGGCCCACGTCTCATTCATCTTTACTCCAAGACTCTGCACCACGCCGTGGCAGGCAGAAGGGGCTCCGTAAATGTTAGCTGCGTAAATGCTGAACCAGACAAATGGCAACTAGGCGTCTGTGCAGTAGAACGAATCACGGTGGATGCTGTATTGTATAGATGACTTCATATGTGGCCAGGGTTTCTTACCTGAATTGCTGTATGCCCACTTCTCATTATTGGCCAACGCTACAAACTTGGTATTGGAAGGTAAACACAGGAAGTAATCGTCATCATCCACGATGGTGCCGTCCTCTGCCAGAACCAGGGTGACTGGAGCCAGGGACTTATCAATGGCCAGAATGTCACAGGCTAAGAGGAATAAAAAATTTGGCAATTGACAAAGTATCCATAAGGAAATTACATCTGTCCCTGTACTCTCACTAATATATGCTCCCAGAGCATAGCAGAATTCCTGGTAGTTAACGTAACTACAACAACAACAACTAAAACTACTGGCAAATATACCACTTACTACATGCCTGGTACTAAGTGCTTCTCGTATACAGTATTCTCCTAAAAATCCTCTAAGTATGGATGATTGTTATTCCCATTTTACAGATGTCAAACCCAAGGCTCAGGGAGGTTCCGTAACTTGTCCAGAGTCACACAGTAAGTATCAGAGCTAAGATTTAAACCCCACAGACTGACTCTTGTAGCTTCTCTACCTCCACATTAGAAGGCCCTCACACATCTTTACTTGAAAGATGGATTTGGTTTGAAAAACAAAGCAAAGTCTGATTTGATTCCATGGGAACGGGCAGTCTTTCATTCATTTACTCGGTGGTCATCTTAAATTCTCCTGTGTCAAAAGTCAAAAGAAAGAAAGAAAGAAAAGAGAGAAAGGAAAGTAAAGAAGGAAAAGGAAAGAAAAAAGAAAAGAATAGAAAAAAAGGGGGCTCTGGGTGGCTCAGTGGGTTAAGCCTCTGCCTTCGGCTCAGGTCATGATCTCAGGGTCCTGGAATCGAGCTCCGCATCAGGCTCTCTCTGCTCAGTGGGGAGCCTGCTTCCCGCTCTCTCTCTGCCTGCCTCTCTGCCTACTTGTGATCTCTCTCTCTGTCAAATAAATAAATAAAATCTTAAAAAAGAAAAAAGGAAATGCTTTGTGTTCTTTGAAGCATTGATCTCTGCATCCTTTCTAACCTACAGGAAGGCACAAGAGAAGCAGAGGTTTGTATCAGTAGCGTCTCATCTTTATTGTCACAGGGCAAGAGGCTTGTCCAGGGAGGTCTGTACCTCCCATTTGGTGATGACAAAGTCTAAAATGCGACTGGGATGAGAGTGAGCAGCAAAGTAGCCACGAGAGGACATATATGGTTGGGCAGTGCTGTCCAGCACCCGAATAGAACCGCAAGTCTTGCCAAGGCTGAGCTCCAGAGAACACAAACACTTAACACAAGCTTCTGTGCCCAACGCATCCAGCTAATGCACTCAAGGGGAACTAAAACGTAAGCACCCTAACGCCCAGAAAAATATATTCATGTTGGTATGGCAAAAGCCATCTCACTAAAGCATCTATAACGCTTTGGCTGCTCCTGGGTCTCTGAAAGATTCCTGTCTGGTATCTTGCGGGTCTTGGTGACTCTGAGAAAAAGCACTGAACACTGACATCCCCTTTGACTACATTCCTGGGGACCGCTCGGCTCACACCTTTAACCAGTAGAACTTCAGTGGATAAACAATCCATTGCTACCGGCTCATAATACATGTAAGTCATGTAAATGCATCATCTGCTTTGAGAGTCCCAAGGATCTTGTAAAGCAGGGCTGGAAATATTAGACCCATTTTGCGGATGAGAAAACTGAGGGTCGCGGGCTGCTTAAGTACAAGGTCAAGCGGCTAGTCAGTGTGGGGCCAGACTCAGGACTCGGGTCATTCACAGCACCTGCTCCTTGCCTGGAACTCCAGAATGGTCTGCAGCATTTCCCTCCTGGCCGCACAAGTGCCTGCCAGAACTGACGGTGCAAAGGCGCTCCCACCCCGCCCGGGGGCTCAGCTGGGGGCGCCAGGATCACCGCAGGGAGCCCGGGAGGCAGGAATACACCCCGGGCTGGGTCTGGTCCGAGATCTGAGTGATTTTAGGCAATGCACCCAAGTCCAGTCGGTCTTAATTTGCATATTGCTTCCCGTCTACCTTCCCACCATGAGGAGTCTCACACGAGATAATCGCTTTGAAACTTGTCAATCGCTGTGCCCACGTCGGTTATTTCCGTCCCAAGTCGCTCCAGCTGACCCGGCTTCGCCCCTGCCAGACATCCTCACCCGGGCCGGCTCCCCGCAGCCACAGCCCCCGCCCCGGCCTCGACCCCGGCCCCCACAGCCTCCGCCCGCGTCCCGCGCCCACCCTTCCTCCTCAGCTCCTCGAGACAGGAGGCCGCCACGCCATGCTGCTCTCGGCTGTGGTTGCGGCGCAGCAGACAAGGCTTCAGAGCCCGGGTCTCAGTCTCGGCTTCCCCGACCACCTCCATTCTCTTCAGGGTGGGACCTGACTGACTCGGGGAAGTCAGGGAGGTTCGGCGCGGCGCCCTCCTGCCTCCCGCGGCGTGCCGGGAGATGTAGTTCTCTTTGCGGCAAATCACGCGTACCACCAAGGCACGCCGGGAGATGTAGTTTTAGTTGCGGCTAATCACGTATGGCTTCGGGGGCGTGCCGGGAGCTGTAGTCTCTTGGTTCGAAGCCTACTTCGTTATGTGGCTCAGTTCGGCCCAGGGGAGTGTTTTTGTACTTTATATTTAGGAGTTTCAGTACCGGGATCAAAATGAGGTCAACAGGGATTTATTTTGCATAATGAAAGACACGCATATATACTCCCTTGTGTTTTTAGGGCACTCTTGTTTACATATATAGATGCAAAATGTTAATATTTAAATGGAACAATCTGTCATTGTACTGTATTAATTTGTTTTTCCTCTCCAAACTGAAAAGATCTGTAAGATGTCCCAACTTTCAGGATAATCTGAAGGAAGTCAGTTTAAAAATTGATGACTGTAGTTTTCAGTCCTGCTGAAAATGTAACAGAGAAGCACAAGATACATTTCCACCAGTTCGATTCCCTGCTTTAGCTGTGCAAATTGGGTTGGGATCAAAGCAGGTGCAAATTGGGTTGGGATCCCGGAACAAAATGCTTACACAACTAGATTAAACATTAAGGTCTCAAAGAAAGCAGAGGGGAAAGGGAAAATGTGAACCGCATCACAGTTTGAGATTGTCCAGATGCTGCTTGGCAATAAATTTATCTTCATTCTAATACTGCTACTTACCCACTCTGAAAAATTAAACATTAAAATAATAATAAAAAAATCAGGGGCATCTGGGAGGCTCAGTGGGTTAAGCCTCTGCCTTTGGCTCAGGTCATGATCTCAGGGTCCTGGGATGGAGCCCTTGGGGGGGGGGGCTCTGCTCAGCAGGGAGCCTGCTCCTCCCCCCTTGCCTACTTCTGATCTCTCTCTCTCTCAGACAAATAAATAAATAAAATCTTAAAAAAAAAAAGTTTCCTCCTTTAAAAGTGGGGGGATATTATGTAAACAAGAAATAACCCATATTCATCGAGTCTCTTTCATATTTTGTTTATAAGAAAATAAGATATCTCCTAAAGAAAGAGTAGGCATTTAAAACAGCTTTTGGTAGGGGGAATTGTTACTTGAGGCAACCGTTTTGAACACTCCATAATCAATCACAAAACACAACTGCAATACGAACTGAGTTCTAATACATGCAATCTTTTCGTGTAATTTTATAGTTAGCTTAAAATCTAACTACTATAAAGTAAGAATGTGGAAGCCTATCCTCTCCAAAAAAGCTCCATTCAGCGTTCTCCTAATAGATCTGCAAACCTTTATCAGACTCCTATCTCCAAGATGCTGTAGTTGTGTGTGCAGGAGCTGAGTCTTGGATCTTTTTATTTCTAGCGGTTACCAAAGTGCCTGGCAAATAGTAGGCATTCAACAAATGGTACTGAACTGAGCCTAAATTAATTAATTTCCAAGTTTCTTCCCATTCATTCATTTATTAAAGACTTTGTGAGTCCCTGCCTGTACCCAAGGCATCGTGGGGATGGGCAGAGATTTAATTCAATGAGAATAATACACATATAAAAATGCAAAAAGGACGGACTTAGGATCTCCCTGGCCAGCGGAGACCTAGTAGCAATAGCGTGAGGTGACCCAGACGTGGGAGTTCACTCTCCTCCCTACGTGCCTGCCATCGACCAGCTCAGTTCCGGCTACTTCGGTCTGGGCGTGTGTGCGAGAGCGAGGGCGCTTGGGAGAAGCCTCGCCCAGCGGCGATAGATTAGTTAGGCCTCAGAAAGATGGCGTCCTCGGAGCAGGCAGAGCAGCCGAGCCAGGTAAGGGGAGTGGGACTGCCCTGCCGTAGTGGCGGGGACCCTGGCTGGAGGGGGCGCTCGGCGTGCGGCTGGCAGCCGAGCGGGGGCCCAGAGCCTCCGCAGCGAGTGGCCCCGACCTCTTGCCCCCTCCTGGGCCCCGCCCCTCCTCAGGTCCTAGCCGTCCGGCCCCTCCTCCGGTGACCCCTCTTAGACCACATTCCCGAGCCCGGGCTCGGGGGCACCGCGGGCCCGCACTTCCAGCCTGAGGGCCCCTCAGGCCCCACTTGCGCTTGGCCGGGACGGTGGCAGGACGCTGGAGAAGCCTCCAGCCCTGAGCCGTAAGGGCCCCTGCTTGAGAAGATAGGGGTGAGAGGCTCGATCGTTCTCGGTTGTCCGCTCCCAGGAGGGCCCAGACTCCGGCAGGGTTCCCACTTTCCCACAGCCTCAGCCTCGCTGAAGTGGCCCCACTGCCAGCCTCTCTGTCACCTTTGCGCGTTCCCTGCCAAATTGGAGGGTCGGAAATGTACTTGGACCCTCGCAGTGCGTTGGTAGGAAAGGGACTCACTTGTAAACAACAGACGCCACCAGGCTTTTGGTTGAGGATCCGTCCTTGCTTCCCAGAGTTTGGTTTTCTCCGCCAAAGGACTCCGTTCTAGCTTTTCAGACACCGATTCAGCTAACTCCCATTCCATTTAGGGGACCTTGAGGGCCGGTGCTCTTGCCTGTACGTCTGCTGTCGGGAAGCAGTGGATGATAAGGCCTAGGAAAGGATTTGAAATTCAGAGGTGGAGTGGGCTGGAGTAGACATGGATGGGGTAAGCGGTACCTAGCATTTACTGAGGGTGTGCTGTCATGCTGGGGACAAATTAACGTTTATGGTTGTTTAGTGCTCATTATGACCTTTATGAAAATCAGGCTGTTAACTGCCATTTCACAGAAGTGGATGCTTAAGGTCTGTAACATGCCCTAAATCATGTGTCTGATTGGGTCTGGATTTAAACCCAGATGTGTGACTCCACTAGTTACCACACATGCTTACATTTAGTTAGGATTAGACAGAGGAAGAAGAAAATGGTTCCAGTCTGGACTTCATCATTCACCTCCCACCTCCTTGAAACCCCTGTAGACTTTTCATAGGTTACTGGTATTTTCCTTCCTTGGGAGAAGAACACTGCTTAAAGTTTCTTACTGTTATATTCTTCATGATAAGTCTATTACAGGAATAGCACTTAAGAGGAGCTGTGTGTTCCCCAGACCAGCTTCTGTTAGCAGAGTGCCTGGTTCAGAAAGATGTCTGGATTGTAAATTATGGGAAATAACTGAGACTGATTCTGGCCTTCTCACTGTCAGAAATTCTGGAGTGTAGGAGTGTCTCAGAGGAGGGGGCCTTCTTTCTTGCCTTCTACCTCTTAGCTTGCTCAAATGCTGAGGCTTCTCAGAATCTAGGCCTTTCTGAACTGTTTTATGTTAGGAATGTTCACAGGCTGAGATTAAAGGGGTCTTCAGTCCTGATTCTTCTAGGACTTTTAATTTGCCAGTGCTGTGAAGGCTACTAAAACGCTTGCCACTTGGAACCATTGTAGTGCCCGAGGATTCCTTTGGTTCTGGAAATTGTCCTCTCTGTATGTGTAGAAGGGATCTAAGGTCCTTTCAGAGGGTTTGGCCAGCACTTGTTTGGTTTTCAGCTCTGCTGCTCCTTTGCCCTCCTTTCCAAAGCTGGTAGAGATGGGATTGCATCAGAATACGCTGGCAGTCTCGGGAGAATTTGAGGTCCTCATGCCAAATTCTGTCACTGTCTAACAATAAGCTGCAAGTGCACACTTATGAAATGAATGAACTCTTTTCAGCAGTTGCTTGTCATTTTATTTTCAAGTCCTGATCTACTTGGCTTCCCATTCCTCCAGTCAAAGCGGAATGGAATTGAAGGGACTATTTGGATGATTCCCTGCAAACCTGGTCTGTAAGAAAGAACACATTTTGCCTTTGGGGCTGAGTCAGTATTTGTTTCATAGAAGGTCTAGGGGTGGGCTTTGTGGCCTCAGTCACTCATTTTGAAAGCTACAGGGTGATACCCAACCCTTTCTTCCTTTGAGAGACAGTGTAGAGCAGTGGTGTGGGCTCCAAAGCCATCCCTATTGGCTTAGAATCCTAGCCCCACTACTTAACAGCTGTGTGATCTTGGGCAAGGTACTTCTTTGGCTTTAGTTCAACATCTGCACAATAGGAATAACACCAGTGCCTATCTCAAAGGATTTCTCTGAGAATAAAGAAAATCACTTAAGCAACCAATTAATTAATTAATTAAAATATTTATTTATTTATAAGATTTTATTTATTTATTTGACAGACAGAGATCACAGGTAGGCAGAGAGATAGGCAAAGAGAGAGGAAGGGAAGCAGGCTCCCCCCTGAGCAGAGAGCCTGACGCGGGGCTCGATCCCAGGACCCCAGGATCATGACCTGAGCTGAAGGCAGAGGCTTTAACCCTCTGAGCCACCCAGGAGCCCCTATTTTAAAGATTTATTTATTTGAAAGAGAGAATGCACACGTGTGCATCAGCAGGTGAGGGGCAGAGGGAGAGGGAGACAGAGCCTCAAGTAGACTTCCCACTGAGTGTGGAGCCCGATGGGGACTTGATCCCACAACCCTGAGATCATGACCTGAGCCGAAATCAAGAGTTATATACTTAACCAATTGAGCCACCTAGGCGCTTCTAAATTAACTTAATTTTAGAACAGTGCTTGACATAGTGTGTTATCTGTTATTATTGCATTCATTAAACTCTGGATTTTCACTTGCAAATGAGAAATCTTTTTTCAAGTCTTATAATGTTTTTTGGGGGGCATGATTTTTCACATATTGCCTGCCAGCCCACTGAAGTTCTTCTTTTATTTGTTTTGGAGTAATTTCCTTCCAATTTAAAGGAATATCCTGAATGTTGGTGTTTATTCCAGTTGTCCTTTGTGACTTTTAGAAATCAGTAACATACTTGCTTTTTTTCATAATGGTAGTCTTTTTAGTCTTTCTTCAGGATGGTGTGTTGGAGTTGGAAGTCAGATTTATTGCTTCCTACCCTTGTTGTTTTCTTCATGTTACTCTGGTGTGCATGGTTGATCTTACAAGAGGCCCTTCTAGTCTGTATGTGGTGTGGCCCATAGGAACAGGAGCTGTTATCCCTGTTTCTGTACTTCCCCGCCAGTTGTCTTCAATGAAGAGCAGAAGCATGGTTCAGTTTGATTGTTTAGTGGGTTACTGACTATTGAGTCTGTTACAGAGCATAGATTTCAAATCTGTCGAGATTCCCTGGATGTAGTATATTCGGGACTGAAAAAACCCAGAAGCAGGGAAGGGAGAATAACACAGTGAGGACAGTAGGGAGTAGAAGAGCATGACCTTGTATCCTGACAGACTTTGAACTCGCACTCATGCATATCGGACCTGCCACTCCACCTCTCTGACCCTGTTTTCCCCTTTGTAAAATAGCGATTACCCTGCAGGGTTGTTCTGAGGGTCAACTGAAATCGTGGACGTAAAGAGCATCTGCTTCAGTCGGTGTTCAGTCTGCGTTGGTTCCCTTCTCCGAGAATCTATGGGTAGTTTTAGAAATCTGCTGAACTCTTGAATCACAGGAGTTCAAACGACATACTTTCCCCCTCACCTTTTTTCTATTTTGAAAAATTTCCAACCTCTAGAAATGTTGAAAAAATTATACAGAGAACTCTTGTAAAACTCCTATGAAAACTTCAAGATACACTGTTTACATTTTGCTGAATTTGCTTTATTTCTGTCTCTTTACATATATTTTTTTAAATATTTGAGGGTGAGTTATGGACATCATGGTATTCCATCCAAGAATACCTCACCTTGTCATAAGAGTGAGGTTATTCTCTTATATAACCGTGATACCATGATCACACAAGAAATTTAGTATTGAGGGGCGCCTGGGTGGCTCAGTGGGTTAAAGCCTCTGCCTTCGGCTCAGGTCGTGATCCCAGGGTCCTGGGATCAAGCCCGGCATCAGGCTCTCTGCTCAGCGGGGAGCCTGCTTCCTCTTCTCTTTCTGCCTGTCTCTCTGCCTACTTGTGATCTCTGTCAAATAAATAAATAAAATCTTAAAAAAGAAAAGAAACTTAATATTGATAAAATCTTATTTACTAATACAGTGCACATTCAGATTGTCCCAATTAAGAAAAATCCAAATGCAATCAAGAAATAGGGATTGCATTGATTTTTCTCTTTCATATGCTTTAATCTAGAATGATCCCCTAGTCTTTAAATTTTTTCTTTTTCTTTTCGTTTTTTAACTGAAGTTTAACATAGACTGAGAAAGTGTACAAATTATGAGTCCGGCCTAGTGAATTCTAACGGTGAAAATACTTGTGTAACCAATACTTACAGTAAGAAATCAAACATTACCAGGACTTCAGAAGCCCCTCTGGTGTCCCTCCTGTCCAACCTCCTAAAAGTTGCCCCCATCGTGACTTAAAATTCATACATTAATTTAATAGCTTATTGAGTGACAAAGTCCTTATGGCCAAAAACTTTACTGTGGAATTCTAAGAGGTGTGTTGTGGTCAGTTTAATGAGTTTTGACAAATGTATATACCTGTGTAACCACCACCACAGTCAAGAGCAAAATAATTCCAATTTTCCTAAGTGTCCCCTTATGCTTTGTCCCAGTAAATCCTAGCCTTTGGCCTCAGGAAATCTGAACTACTTCTGTCATATTGATTATATTTGTCTTTCCTAGAATTACATATGAATGAATTCATAGTGTTTGTGTTCTTTTGTGTCTCACTTCTTTTGCTCAGAGTAATGTCTGTGAAGCCTACATTGTTGTATCAGTAATTCGTTATTATTATTATTATTATTGTTATTTTTTAAAGATTTTATTTATTTGTCAGAGAGAGGGAGAGAGAGTGAGCACAGGCAGACAGAATGGCAGGCAGAGGCAGAGGGAGAAGCAGGCTCCCTGCCGAACAAGGAGCCCGATGTGCGACTCAATCCCAGGATGCCGGGATCATGACCTGAGCTGAAGGCAGTGCTCAACCAAGTGAGCCACCCAGGCATCCCAGTAATTCATTATTTTTTTATTAGTATGTAATATTCTCTTATATAGACGTACCACAATTTGTTGATCTGTTAGCCAGTTTATGGACATTTGGATTCTGTTAATTATCTGTTTCTGCATAACAGCATTACAGCAAATTTATATAAATTACCAAAAAGAGCACACATTTTTTTGTTTCATTTTTTGACACAGTTTAGCTGAGTCTGACAAGACAAGAAATCAAGGTGTCTGCTGGGGCTGTGATCTCATCTGGGTCTTGGCTGGGGAAGGATCTGCTTCCTAGCTCGTGTGGCTGTTGGCAGCATTTAGTTCCTTACGGCCTGTGGACTGAGGACTTCAGTTATTGGCAGTGAGCCAGAGGCTACCAACTTGTTTTTTGCCACAGGGGTCTTCCTAACATGGTCTCTTGGCTTCTTCAAAGCCAGTGAGGAAGAGAGTCTCTTAGCAAAATGGACATTATAGCCTTACATAGTGTAACCACATACATGTAGTTATGTTCATCCTGTCATGTTTGCCATGTCCTATTGGCCAAAAGCAAGTCACAGGTCCTGCCCGCTCTCAGTGGGACCACACAGGGGCAGAATACTAGGAAGTGGGGGTCCTGGGAATTACCTTTGAGTCTGTTCCCGTACATGATTGGTTCTAGTGGGGCTGCTCTGAATACTCATGTATTCTGAGGAGATATATTTTCATCTTTTTTGGTAAAAACTTAGGAGTGGAATTGCTGGGTCATATGGTAAGTATATGTTTAGTCTTTTATAATAAACTGCCCAAGTGTTTTTACACAGTTGTACTTTTTATTCTCACCAGTAGTATACAAACATTCTACTGTCCTACATCCATACCCACACTTGGTATTGTGTCTTTTTAATTTTAGCCATTCTACTGAGTATGTATTCAGTGGTATTTCCTTCTGGTTTTTTTGTGATGACTAATAACATTGGGATCTTTTCATGTGCGTATTGGTAGAGACTGGGGTTCACCCCCCCATATGGATATAACTTATTCCAGTATTATTTCTTGAACAGGTTAGCCTTCCTCCATTGAATTATCTTGCCACCTTTGTCAAAAATTAAAAAATTGGGGGCACCTGGGTGGCTAAGTCGGTTAGGTGTCTGCCTTCAGCTCATGTTGTGATCCTGGATCTAGTCCTGGGATTGAGCCCTACATCGGGCTTCCTGCTCAGCAGAGAGTCTGCCTCTCCCTTTGCCCCTCACCCCACTTGTGCTCTCTCTCTCTCTCTCAAATAAATAAATCTTTTTTAAAAATTTCAAAATTGGGGGCGCCTGGGTGGCTCAGTGGGTTAAGCCACTGCCTTCGGCTCAGGTCATGATCTCAGGGTCTGGGATCGAGTCCCGCATCGGGCTCTCTGTTTAGCAGGGAGCCTGCTTCCTTCTCTCTCTCTCTGCCTGCCTCTCAGTGTACTTGTAATTTCTCTCTGCCAAATAAATAAATAAAATCTTTAAAAAAAAATTTCAAAATTGTATATACATAAGTCAGTTTCTGAGCTCTGTTTTGTTTATTTCTATGTCTCTCCTAATGCAAATGAAATGCTGTCTTGATTGCTGTAAATATATAGTAGATCTTAAAATCAGGTAATGTAATGTCTTTTGACTGATTTTTCAGAATTGTGTTAGCTTTGGTCCATGGCATTTCCATACAAATTTTCATTTCATTTCATTTCATTTCTTATTATTTTTAAAGATTTTATTTATTCATTTGAGAGAAAGAAAGAAAGCATGAGCAGGGGGAGGGGCAGAAGAAGAGGGAGAAGCAAACCTCTGCTGAGCAGGGTGCCCGACACAGGGTTCGGTCCCAGGACCCCAAGATCATGACCTGAGATGAAGACAGACGCTTAACTGACTGAGCCACCCAGGCACCCCTTCATACAAATTTAGAATCACTTTATCAATTTTTTTTTTAAGATTATATTTATTTATTTGATAGAGATCACAAGTAGGCAGAGAGGCAGGCAGTGAGAAAGGAGGAAGCAGACTTCCAGCGGAGAAGAAAGCCTGACTCGGGGCTCGATCCCAGGGCTTCTGGGATCATGACCCGAGCCGAAGGCAGAGGCTTTAACCCACTGAGCCACCCAGGTGCCCCCATTTTATCAATTCTTTCAGAAAAGCTTGTTGGAATTTTTGTTGGGATTGTGTAGAATCTATAGATCAGTTTGGGGGGAGAATTGACATCTTGGCAATATTGATCTTTTTTTTTTTTTTTAAAGATTTTATTTATTTATTTGACAGACAGATCACAAGTAGAGAAGCAGGCAAAGAGAGAGGAGGAAGCAGGCTCCCCACTGAGCAGAGAGCCCAATGTGGGGCTTGATCCCAGGACCCTGGGATCATGACCTGAGCCGAAGGCAGAGGCTTTAACCCACTGAGCCACCCAGTCACCCTGTCGATATTGATCTTTTAATTCATTAACATGATACATGTCTCATTTAGGTTGTCTTTTATTTTTCTCAGTAGTGTTTTGTAGCTTTAAGTTTGTGGGTCATGTACACATTTTATTAAATTTCTCTTCTAATATTTCATATTTTGGCATGCTGTTTATGGTTGTCATGTTAAAACTTCATTTTTAATTGTTGAATGCTAGTATATAGAAATAAAATAAAATTGTATCATTATTTACAATAGTCATACTATGGAAACAGCCCAAATGTCCATTGATAGATACATGAATAAAGAAAGTATGATATATATTTATTTATATGTACATATATGAATATATATAATGGAATTTTTTTTTAAGATTTTATTTATTTACTTGAGAGTGATAGAGCAAGCACTAGGGGCAGAGGGACAAGCAGACTCCCCGCTGAGCAGGGAGCCGGATGTGGGGCTCCATCCCAGGACCCTGGGACCGTGACCTGATCAAAGTGTTGAAGGCAGACACTTAACTGACTGAGCCACCCAGGTGCCCCAATATAATGGAGTATTAATTCAACTATAAAAAAAGAATGAAATCTTGCCATTTGCAACAACGTAGGTTGAGCTAGAGAGTATAATGCTAAGTGAAATAAGTCAGAGAAAGACAAATATCATATAATTTCATTCATATGTGGAATTTAAGAAATAAACGAGCAGAGGGAAAAAAATAAGAGAGACAAACCGAGAAACAGACTCTTAACTGTAGAGAACAGCCTGATGGTTGCCAGAGGGGAGATGGGTGGGGGGATGGGTGAAGTAGGTGATGGGGATTAAAGAGTGCACTCATCATGATTTAAAAAATAATAAAATAAATAAAATTGAGTTTGTATATTGGTCTCGTATCTGTAACCTTGTTACACTCACTTAAAATTCTAATAGCTTTTTTGGTAGATTATGTGATTTCTCTGTAGATGATCCTCTCATCTGCAAATGAAGATAGCTTTACTTACTGCTTTCCAATTTATATGCTCTCTAGGACTTCTTATACAGTGTTAAGAGGAGTATTGAGAATATATATATTTTTTAAGATATTTATGTATTTATTTATTTGCCAGAGAGAGAGGGAGAGATCACAAGTAGGCAGAGAGGCAGGCAGAGAGAGGGGGGAAGCAGTCTCCCCACTGACCAGAGAGCCCCATGCAGGGCTTGATTCCAGGACCCCGAGATCATAACCTGAGCCGAAGGCAGAGGCTTTAACCAACTGAGCCACCCAGGCGCCCCAAGAATAGATATTCTTGCCTTATTTTTTATCTTAGAAAATTCAGTCTTTACATTTAAATATGACATTAGCTCTAAGTTTTTTTTTAAGGTGCCCTTTATCAAATGGAAGAGATTTAATTTTTTTCAACTTTTTAATTTGTTGAGTGTTTTTGAAAAAAATATGTGTTTTGACTGTTGTCATGTGCTCTTTTGCTATCTGTTGTTCCTTTTGTTTTCTTTATTAATATGATGCTTCATGTTGTTTGGTTTTCAAATGTTAAACCAACTTACTGTTTGTAGAATAAATCCTATGTGGTTAGGATTTGTTATCCATTTTATATATTGCTGGATTTGGTTTGTTAGTATTTTGTTAAGGGTTTCGTCATTTATGTTTGAGAGGTATTGATTTGTAGTTTTCTTTTGTGTGTATGAAATCTTTGTCTAGTTTTGGTATTAAGGTAATGTTGCCCTCATAGAATGAATTGGGAAATTTTACTGTTTTTTTTCTTTCTTTTTTCTAAAATAGTTTGTGTAAGGATGCCTGGGTGGCTCAGTTGGTTGGTTCACTGCCTTCAGCTCGGGTCATGATCCCAGGGTCCTGGGATCGAGTCCCACATTGGGCTCCTTGCTCAGCAGGGAGCCTGCTTCTCTCTCTGCCTCTGCCTGCGTTTGCTCTCTCTCTCTCTGACAAATAAATAAATAAATAAATAAAATCTTAAAAAAAAAAAAAGTTTGTATAAGATTGGTTGTATTTTTTCCTTAAATGTTTACTAGAATTCACCACTGAAGCCACCTGGACCTAGAATTTTTTTGTTAAGTTTCATTACATATTAATTTCTATTTTATTTTATTATTTTAAAAAATATTTTATTTATTTATTTGACAGAGAGAGAGAGATCACAAGTAGGCAGAGAGGCAGGCAGTGGTGGGGAGGGGAAGCAGGCCCCCTGCTGAGCAGAGAGCCCAAGGCAGGGCTCAGTCAAAGGATCCTGAGATCATGACCCGAGCCAAAGGCAGAGACTTTGACCCACTGAGCCACCCATGAACCCCTATTTATTTATTTTTTATGATTTTATTTATTTTGAGAGTGAGGGAGCATGCGAATAGGGGGAGGGCAGAGGGAGAGGGAGAGAGAATTTCGGGCAGACCCTTTAAAGGTCATGATCCTGGAGTCCTGGAATTGAGTTCCGTATCAGGCTCTTTCCTCAGCAGGGTGTCTGCTTCTCCCTCTGACTTTTTCCCCCTCTCCTGATGGCTCCCTCTCATTCTCTCTCTCTCAAATAAATAAAATCTTTAAAAAAACCCCTAGAAATGGATAATAGAAAAAAAATCTGGAAAGATCCCAAATGTTTGGAAATTAAACAACAGATTTCTAAATTATGGGGGAAAGAAGAAATCATAGGGAAGTAAAATATTCTGAGCTGAACAAAAATGAAAACAATATAATTTAAATTTGTGGAATGCAACCAAAGCAGTGCTGGGAAGGAAATAACATTTTGAGTACCATACTAACTTTAGAAAATATGCTAGAGAAATAAGAGCAAATGAAACCCAAAATAGAAGGAAAGAAATAAATGAGAAATTCTACACGTTGCAAAAAACATGGAATGCTTTCAGATTTGCATGTCATCTTTGTGCAGTGGCCATGCTAATCTTCTCTGTGTTGTTCCAATTTTAGTATATGTGCTGCTGAAGCAAGCACGTACTTTATTTTGTATTTATTTTTGAAATATATTTTCACTGGATATAGAATTCTAGGTTGACACGTTTCCCTTCAGAGGCATTTTAAAGATACAGTGCTATTATATTTTTTATTTGGGTTGCATATCTTCTGATTAAAGTCTGAATTCATTCTTGGTCTTGATTAATATTTGTAGGTAATGGTTTTCTTTGTTTTCTGGCTGCTTGTAAGATTTCTCCCTTTTCATGGGTTTTTAGCAGTTTGATTGTATAGTGCTTTAGAATGCTATGTGTTTGCTTTGCTTAGGATTTGTTGAGCTTCTTGGATTTTGGAGTTTGTAGTTTTCATCAAACTTGAAGAATTTTCATCCATTATTTCTTCAAGTATTTTTTGTTCTTTTTCTTTTTTTCTCTGCCCTTCATTTTGGTCAGTTTCTGTTGCTGTGTCTTCAAGTTCACTTACCTTTTTTTCTGCAGTATCTAATCTACTGTCATTCCCATTTGGTGAAATTTTTATTTCAGATACTATATTTTCATCTCTTGAAGTTCTACTTTTGTTTTATGCAATGTATTTCTCTCCTTACTATGATCCTGTTTTCTTTTGAGTTTTCTTTTTATTGAGGCATAATTGACATATGTCATATTAGTTTCAGGCATGCAACATAATGATTCAGGTATGTATTTTTAGAATTGCATTAAGTTCTTGAATAAAGTTATGACACCTGTCTTAATGTTGTCTGTGAATGATTTCTTCTAATTTTTCTTATTATTATGGATCATACTTCCCTGCCTTTTATCTTTGAGATTATTATTTTTTAA
Organism: Mustela nigripes; assembly: GCF_022355385.1. NCBI lineage: Eukaryota > Metazoa > Chordata > Mammalia > Carnivora > Mustelidae > Mustela > Mustela nigripes. The sequence continues at coordinate 7,230,776 of NC_081570.1, forward strand.
AGATTTTATTTATTCATTTGACAGAGATCACAAGTAGGCAGAGAGATGGGTAGAGAGAGAGGAGGAAGCCGACTCCCTGCTGAGCAGAGAGCCTGATGTGGGGCTTTATCCCAGGATCCTGAGATCATGACTGGAGCCGAAGGCAGAGGCTTAACCCACTGAGCCACCCGGGCACCCCCATCTTTGAGATTATTGATTGGGTGCTGGATGCTGTGAATTTTTACATTGTTGAGGTCTGGATTTTGTGGTCTTATTTTGAAGAGTGTTGAGATTTGTTCTGGTGGGTAGTTGGGTTACTTTTGGTTCATTTTGATCCCATGAAGTCCCGTTTTTAAGCTTTGTTAGGGTGGACCTAGGATGGCCTTTACCCTAGGGGTAGTCTGTCCTTCCCCTACCAGGCTGTGGTCCTTCCAGGTCTTCACTGAGTGCTCTGACCGAACGGTGAGGACACCCCGTTCTGGTGCTCATGGCTCACGAGGGCCTGTGAGGGCTCCGGGGGCCATTCACCTCACGGCTTCTTCATTGCTGTTTCTCAGCCTGTGGAGTTTCACTCTGTGCTTGCACACATGTTGCTGTGCACACATTTACTCAGGGAGCTTCTGTGAAGGTTTCTGGAGCTCTCTTTTGGCATAGCCCTCTCCTCTCTGCAGCTCTGTCTTACAACTTTGAGCTGCCTTAGCCTCCCTGAACCCTAATCTCTGTTTCCTCAACTCCGCAAGAGACTGCCATGCTCTGCTGGGATTCCCCCCGCCCCGCCGACCCCATTCCCCTTCTTCGTCGGAAGCATGCCTCTTGGCAGAAAACCAGAGTGACCGTAGGGTCATATCATTTGTTTCTGTTCTGTCTGGACTCAGTACTATCCAGTGTCTACAAACAGTGGTGTCCTGTATTTTGTTTAGTTTTCTAATTGTTAACAGTGGGAGGTTAAATCTGGTCCCAAACCCCATCACAGACAGAGCAGAAGTCTGTTGGTTGATTTTGAGCGGAGAAGCGAGAGCATATACCTTCTATCTGCTCATCTCACCCTGAACGCAAGGTGGTGGTATTTTTCCCATTATTCCCACAGGTGGGGAGACTGAGGTTTGGGGAGGTAGAGCAGTAGCCCCACCGTCACTCACTTACTGCCGCCAAAGTTCATGCACTTGCCTCGGTAGCAGCGCCTCTCAAAAAATAATTGTTGAATTGAACCTTATTCTTCTCTGCAAAGAACTACAGGCCAGACTGGCATAGGACGTACTCAGAGTTACCCAGCCTCAGGGCAGACCTGGGACAGGATGTTCAGCGAGGTGCTCTGACCTGAGCTGTGTGTGCCATCGGTCTTTGTCGTGCTTCAAGGTCAGCACTTGGGCACACCTCTGGCTGGGGGAGGTTGGCGCCTGGGCATCAGGAGAGAGAGCACCTTTGTGCCTATCAAACCGGGAGCATCTCTCTACCACTGGGTTTTTTTTTTTTTTTGTCTGTTCGTTTTTTTAAAACAGTCTTACGCCGGGCGCCTCGGTGGCTCAGTGGGTTAAAGCCTCTGCCTTCTGCTCAGGTAATGATCCCAGGGTCCTGGGATCGAGCCCCACATTGGCTCTCTGCTCAGTGGGGAGCCTGCTTCCTCCTCTCTCTCCCTGCCTCTCTGCCTACTTGTGATCTCTGTCTGTCACATAAATAAAATCTTAAAACAAAACCAAAAAAACCCAGTCTTATGCTCTTGCTCTTGTGGCCACACTGAGAGGGTTTTCTGTGTTAGAGCCGTTGTCGTAGTGGTTTGCTGAGGTGGGCGGGGGCGAGATCTGATTATTACCGTTTTGAAATTATCGTCTGCGTGCAACATGGAAAATGAATTAGAAGAAGCCAGCCAACATGGATGTGGGTAAACGGTTGCGAAGGCTCTTGGCAACGGTCCAGGGAGGAGATTTTGGAAGCTTTGACCAAAGTGATGGCAATAGAAGTGGTGAGAAGTGGACGGACTGATTGCATGGATATTTAGGAAGGAGTGTTGGCAGGACTTGATAATGTGTTAGCTCTGGTGAGTGGGAGAGGAAGAGCTGTCCAGAATGGTCCTTTGGCCCCGGGTTTGTGTATTTTGCTGGAAGACTGCCATTCTTGCAGACAGGGGACACTGGAAGAGCACGTGTGGCAGAGGGAGAGGATCGGGAACCTGAGGAGGAACTTGTTGAATCCAGAGGAGGCCGGAAGGCGGCTGAATGGAGAACTCGGACGGGGTCAGGGCTAGAGGTCCTAATGCGGGAGGTTATTCCTGCCCACCGGGAGCCTTAGGAGGGAGCCAGCAGGGTGGGGGAGGGGAGGCAGGGAACAGGAGCGCAGATTCCCTGAGACTTTCCACTTGGTTTCATGCGGGCTGACCTCGTCCTGGGACTTTGGATGAGGAGAGAGAGTCCTTCTTCCAGCAGAGTCCTTGTCATTGTGCTATGTGCCAGCCATTCAGGGGCAACGGGGAGCAAGGAGATCTTTGGGGACCTTCTGTGGACTGGACTCTTTCCTCTCCCACCTCCCCCCCCCACCCCAACAGGAGGCCTGGCACTTGCCATCTGAGTGAGGTGGGAGGAGTATGGAGGCCGGAGGCTGGCTCCGGAGACCCACAGATGAGCTGCACTTGTCTGGATATTATCTGTAGATAATTGGAAATTGGCTTGAACATCAGTAACAGTAAACTAATCAGAACTCCCTCAAACTGCTTGTTCTAGTCTTTTGGAGATTTGTGAGTTTCCTCTGAGTCTGTCTGTCTCTGTCTCTTCCTTTCTCTAAATTTGGCCAGATCATCAGCCAAAGGTTGGAGGCAAATGGGAGATTCAGTGAGAGGAGAAGGTAACAGACTGCGGCCGGCGAGTGGGCCACATACTCCTTGCCGGCCGGTTGGTCTTTAGGTCCGTCAGTAGCTTATTTACACAGCAGGTTCCAGCTTCCTTACTGCTGGGGGTTGGGGTCCTCAGTGATAGGTGATAGTAGGAGCCATCGTTCCTCGTTCCTGTTTCTTTGCTTCCTGACTCCAAGTAGATGCCCAGAGAAAATCCAGATTGTGGGTACCTGGGGCCCCCTTGTGGCTGAATCTTGTTCTCCACATCGTCTCTGCTTTTCTTGGTCACTCGGTGGGAAGATGGCAAAAGGGAAGTTTCCCTCTCACATGAAGCCTTTCCCCTGGACTTTGCTTTTCCTATGGCTCTTGTGATGGTCCGCAGCCCTCGCTGCTCACCTGCTGATCTTGGGCCCTCCTAAGCCAAACCTAGCCTTCTCCTTGAGGCGCTGTGGCAGTGAACCCCGAAGAAGTCTCTTCACGTTCACCAGCACATTCAGACTCTGTGGGTGGGCCGCTTCTTACAGGCAGCCCACCATGGAGCCCTCTACAGTCTGAGAGCTGGTGAGAAGTAGGAGGAACAGGTGCTGGTGTGTGGCTTGAGAATGGCCTATCTTTTGCGTATCTTTGGTTTTTGGATGTCCATTGGGTGGCACTGTGATCTTATTTTTGTTTCTGTTTTTCTTTGCAGCCAAGCTCTACTCCAGGAAGTGAAAATGTGGTGCCTCGAGAGCCTCTGGTAAGTACCCAAGATGTATAGTATCGTTTCTAGTCATGAAAATACTGTGTGAGTGTGGAGAAACCCTAAGACCCGGTAGTTTTGCCTCCTCGTTGTCTCCTGAAAAGTAAGTGCTGTGTGGAGGCTAACTTAGTGACCTTTGACTTATGTCTTACTGTCTGGCATGTAGGGGTTAGTGGGCTGCCTCCTTGGGAAAGCCTGGTCTTTTCTGGAACGGAAAGCATCCACCGCAGGGTGTGGTGCACCACTTCGTTTGTTGCTGATCAGTAGTGATCAGTGGGATGCCCGAACCTTCTGGAGGTGGGGTTGGGACCAAGTTGCTACTTGATTGTCTGAAATAGCCATTTTGCCCTTCAGGGTGAGGGCACGGTGCGGTGGCCTTTGAGGAACAGGTAAGGCAGGGAGTTCTGTTTTTGCCTGGTGGGTCATTTGTGATGCTCGCTACCAACAGTAAGTGCTTCTAGTACTGACAGGGCAGTGGCCTCCTGAGTACTGAATGAAGGTAACCCTTCTTCACGAAGTGCTTGTGCTTTGATGTTCTGAGCCCCAGTCCCTGCCAGCACCCCCCCCCGCCCCCCCCCGCCATTTTCATCCTGGCTTGCATTTCAGGGCCCGCCGCAAATCCTGTTTGTTGGGTAGCAAGACCTGTTCTGCACTAACCAGATAAGTTTTATGGCGGGCCAGCTTTTAGAGCTTTGTCTTTGTTTGGATGGTGATAGCAAGCTCAGGGATGCACCGCCCAGCTTTGGTTTCCCAGGCCTGGTTTTCTTGCCTCTCCTCCAGCAGTAGTGGGAGGAGGTGATGTGAGGCCCTTAGCTGGCATGAATAGGCCTGAATTCTAGCCTGCACTCAGGCTTTCCAAGGCAGAAGGTGAGTTGGATTTGGCGGAGGCTGAAAGACCAGGGTGACGCAAGCCCTGCTGGGGCTGTTTCAAGGAAGTGTGGTTGTCTTCTGTGACACCCGCTGTTACCAAGCGTTACCCAGTCCGGCTTCCTTCCCACCACACCCCACAGTGCCTTCGGTTCACTCTTGGTATTGCCTGGGTTTGTCCTGGTGATCAGGGAGGTGGGAAAGCCAAAGACTTCAGAAGGGCTTCCCCAGGCCAGGCCTGTCAGTGCCCCGCAGGCTGGAGTTGTGGTTGGTTTTGGATTAAAGTCCAAATTGAACGCTGTAGTCCTCTGCAGCCCTACCTCCTTGGTCTCCTTTTACATTTTTATCTACTGACCTGACTACTAACCCCCGGCAAAGCTGGCTGGTCCTTCTTTTGCAGCATGATTGGGCCAACACTTCGGGGTTCTTTCTAGCAGCGAGTGCTAAGCAGTGGCAGCCTTGCTGATTTCTGGGCATTTGGAGCCCTTTGCTCGGCTCGTGTTTCTGGATGCTGTTCTTTTTCCTGCTCTACTCTTCATCTGCTTGGTGTTTGGTTGGATTTTCATTTCTTTCTTTTCTGGGAGGCCCCGAGCAGTCTTCAAACCCTAGTAGCCTGTGATTGTCCAGAGTTCAGACTTATTCTCTCCAGGCCAACTCTACAATTACCTTATATTTAATTAGTATTTTTTTCCCCTCTTTACGTACTTGCTGCATAATTGCTCAGAGGAAAGAAAACACATAGCAGCAATTTATATATATATAAAAAAACAATAATTAAAAAAAAAAACCCCGAAATAAACTCCCATCTCATTTGGGCTGATCCTATGAGTTGGGTAATTAGGGCCCTATTAGAAGGTAGACCCTTTCTCCTTCCCCCCCTTTTTTTTTATTAATTTTTTTATATTAAACTCCCACAGTCTCTCAGTCATGCCCTTATTGCTTTTGGCCAACCATTCGCAGCAGCCTGATTAAATGAGGGCACCAGCCGAGCTGTATGGTCTTGTGTGAGCTACTTCTGCCTCTCGAGAGCGGTGGTGGGGGGGTGCCAGGCAGGGGGGCCGTCCAAGGACTAGCGAGGACTCATGGCGCGTAGGGGTACAGGACTTTGAGCTGGCAGTAGGCTGGATGAGAGTCACAGGGTGCCGGCGAAGGGATGGGGTGCTATCCCCCACCCACAGAAAGCCCACAGCCCTCTGTCTGAGTCTGCCTTCCCTAGGGGAGGTTTCTCAGGCGTGTGCGTTACCCGTCTCTCGGATGCTCAGGAGGAACAGACAATTGAAGAATAAAATTAAGCCTTCTTCTTAAGTAATTTATGCACTTTATTGGGGAAGAAAAGGCATTTGTACACATGAAACAATTAGTAGACAGCACAAGACCACATATAATTTCAGCAAACAGTACAACATCGCATATAATTCGGTGCGGAATTGCCTGACTGGGAGTAGAAGAGCCCTCATTATTCGGGAAGGAAGAGCTCTGCCCGGGGTATACTTAGGGATGTTTTTTGGTAAAACTTGAAGCGAGGTCTCGAGGAGTAGGATTTTCCCGTGTTGGGGGAACACCCTGCTAGTTGCTTTTGGTTTTGTTTTTAACTGAGAGCATATTTTCCATAAAATTCTTCCGTGGAAGCTGCCTGTTCCCTACACTGAAAGGGCTGAGCATGGGGTACTGAAGGCATCTCCTCTTACCCTTGGTCTCCAGAACTAGATGATGACTTTGGAGTAAATTTTCCCTTTATTGGGGAAGGGAGTTGTGACCGAAGAGGCTCCGAGGAGTGGTCAGTACAACGCAGATGGCAAGGACAGGTGATATTCTGTTCACACTAGTTTTTTGCTTTAGCTGCTGGAGAAGGAGGGCCTGATTTTCATTTCTGCCCTCTCCGGCCCTGTCCGACCAAGTTGTGATTGTGGTTGTGAGGAGTATTGCCTTGTAGTCTCTGAAGGACGCGCTGATGTTTTTCGCCATCCCCATGTCCAGGTGACACCCACACAGTGACTGCATGTTACCTTCCCTTGCCCCTCAGTCCTCCTCCCTGCCATGAAAAAACCACCCCAGCAACCCCGGCCCTATGAGTGAGATAGTTGCCCTATAATGTCGTAATGCCCTCGGGGGTGGAGACTGGTGAACAGACCAGTCTTGATAAATTCTGTAAACTCCCAGTTGAAATTCCCTTACTATTGACGATAAAACTCTGCCCAAGTTAAAATGGCTGATCGCTGTTTCTTTTTCATACTTTCTTCCCTGAGCTTTGCCTCCTGGGGCAAGGAGCTTTGGCAGTCCTCCAGAGTATTGACTTCCAGCTCCCCCCACCCCACAGCCAGTTGTAAACCTTCCATAAATTCTCTCAGACCCAAGTTTTCTCATCCCCTGTGGTGGGCATGTGCTCGGGCCTTGGGTCAGGTCCTGCACAGCTCTTGCAGGATCAAGCCCCACGTGGCTCACGGGTCTTTAAATCGGTGGACGGTTGTTTGCACGGAGTAATTGGGGTTCTGTCTTGCTGGGATTCAGAAACCAGGTGACTTTTTTTTTTTTTTTTAAAGATTTTATTTGTTTATTTGACAGAGAGAGAGAGAGTATGTGCAAGCTGGGGGAGTGGCAGGGAGAGGGAGAAGCAGGCTCCCCGTTGAGCAGAGAGCCCGACATGGGGCTCGATCTCAGCACCTTGTGGGATCATGACCTGAGCTGAAGGCAGATGCTTAACCTACTGAGCCACCTAAGCGCCCCAGAAACTAGGGTTAAGTAACCGTTTTTTAGTCATCTGAGTTTAGGTTATTATTTGAAGTGAGCAATCAATAAAGTTTCATGTGTACCTTGCTCACTGGTTTCAACACAAGCTCCTCAATACCCAGCGGTCCTGGAAGCCACCTGTTTTATACGATGCTTAAACTAGCATTTTGGCTTTTTGCTCCTTGACACCAAGTTCTTCTAATGGATGTGTCTTCTGCCATTCTTTCTTCCTCTGACTTACGGGTATAGTTTTTGGTTCTGTTTTGGTTTTTGTCCTTAACCTGCATCCCTCCACCCCAATACTCCCAAACTACAATGAATTTATTCTTAAAAATATGATGGTCATTTCTACTTTATCACCTTCCCTAGGCTTAATTCTTTTTAGTAGGGTGAATTATTATTAAAAATAAGGATGCCCTGCGCTCGCAGAGCCAGGCCACGTCTCAGCTTTGCCCTTTAAGTACAGAATATCCTGTAGCCTCTGGTTTCTCCTTGAGGGTGATGGAAACTTGCCCGGGGGTCCTACATCATGGATCCGATCTCAGTCCTTCTCGGGGAACTCATCTACCTTATGCCTGGGACTCCGGAGATTTTCTGTTTGGTTTTTGAAGTCAGTTAATCAGAGGCCAGTAATCAAAAGGCCATTAATCATTAATATCTTGCTGAATTAGGGAGTTTGTGAACTCTTCTTTAAGAATACCTATGGCTAGTTGCCTATCTCCTAGAGACCTTGAGAGTGTATTCCTGGCACTCACCCTGTATTTGTATCTTTTGTGGCTAGAGTACTTCGGTCGTACCTCCTTGTGGGCTCACCAGGGATAGGTGCTTCTCGTGTCTTGTTCCCACCAAAAATCTCTGAAGGATGACATCTACATGCTCAACCCATTTTTCGTGTACACTCATGTGCCCATGTGTGTATGTAAGTGTGTGTATGTAGGACGTATAATGGATATATTTCATAAATGCCAAAGCAGTTGGCAGAGAAATAAAATGGATTTTTAAAAAAAATATTTTATTTTTAAGTAATCTCTGTACCTGATGTGGGGCTTGAACTCAAAACCCCGAGATCAAGGGTAGCATGCTCTACCGACTGAGCCAGCCAGATGGCCCAAATTCATTTTAATACTGTTTTCATGAAGATATATTCATAAGCTCAGGGGTAATGAAACTGGCCCATTTAGAGATTTCAGAAAATTGCCATTTTCTTTAGGAAAAACAAATCAATATGGCAGATCTAAAGTATTAAGCATCATTATTGTGAGGATCCGTCGTGGTTGAGTCCTGTGCTGAGTTACGTTTACTCAAGTGAGCTGTAATTTCCACTCAGGGACATCTGTCTGGGTCCAGGTGAGTGAGGCCGACATCATAGGGCTAATCCTAAATCCTCTCTGCTTATTTCTTTTTGAAAAGTGAACCATCTACAGATGTTAGTACTTAAACCATTACTAGCAGCACATGGGGGGTGCGTGAGCCCCTCACAACTGCTGTTGAGAAACTTGGGACTGAAATCAGGAGCAGACAACTGAAGGGTGGGGATGGCAGGACACCCCTCTGACGACACGCCTTTGCCGTGGGAGCAGGCCTGAGGCCTGGTGCCTTTCAGATAGGAAAGGTGGTTGGCTCTCCTTTCCCACTCTTAATAGATGGTGGAAATCCTTCATTGATGAAAATGCTTATTTTGACACTGACACCTTTTGTGGGAGGGTGCCAGAGGGTTCCATAGGCCACGGGGAGAGGAAGCTGATGAGAGTCCTCGGTGCTGGACAAACTTGAGAAAAGCCTCCTTCTGGCTCTGGGTGGATTGTCTGTAATCTCTAGGCCACTTACTGATTGTGAAATTACTGTCTCTCCCTACTTCGTCCTTCCGGTTCTAGAGGAGGTTTATTGAATAGATTAGGTGGAGGCCCTTCAAGTTCTTTCCTCTTTCAGGTGAATGAAGAGGTGGTTTTCTTCAGTTTTAAGGTATCCTTGTACAAATCATTATTAGATGAATTGAAACTCTTAGGAGTAATAATTAGAGAAATGGAATTTGAAATAGTTACTCAGCTTTGTTTATACTTTGGGTTCCTGGCTTTCATGGAAGTACCTGCCGTTGTGAGAGCTCTGCAGTCAGAGGCCCTGTCTGGTGATCGACCCAGCCAGTGTCCTGGGGACTCAGGAGCCGAGCGCCCCTGTGCCTTTTGCAGAGGCACACAGAGACTGGGCGAATTCAGCCCATAGTCTTGTCACCTGCATCACTGGTCCAGAAGGACAGGCTGCAGTCACCTGCTGTCTCCTGGAGATGGTCTCAGAGATCTTCAGATGTTCTTGGTCATTGCTGAAGAGAGGGTAAAGGAAGCTCTTACTTGGGCAGAGGGACAGTCAAAGGTTTTGCTTCTGCTGCAGATCGATCATTATCTTATTTGAAAGACTTTCCACTTAGAAGCATTTTTTTTTTTTTAAGTGCCACCTAAAGGATGGGTATTCCATACGCCAACTCCGTAAATCTCTCACGAGCCCCTGGTTTGAGGACCGCCGAGTGTCATGTACTGAGGACTGCCAGGTGCCCTGGCTTTTCCAGGATAATTTCAGTTGAAATATCTTCATGCATCCTCCAACCATGCAGACCAATTTGGGTTTGAGAAATACGGTCCTGTAGTTCAGAACCACTTCTGCGCTCTGAGAAGCCGCGGGAAGATGAAGTAGTGCTTTGCAGGAGGGCGCGTTCGCCGCCCTGCCTTCTCCCCTGCCAGCTCTCCTTTCCTTTATGGTCTGTAGTTATCACCGAGATTTATGCTTGTTGCTCCACAAATCTTCTCCCTGCCATTATGAGTTTGTCTCAACAGCCTAGAGATGGGGCTGACACTGAGTGATTCTTGAGGTAAATCTACCCGGGGGCACTCTGTGACGCTCAGAGTCACCCAAGAGCTAACTCATAGCCCCCAGTGGGCCGGATAAATTGCCCTTGTCGAGAAAAAGACGTGCCGCCACCTTTGTGAGCTCTTGCCTTAGCAGTGTCCCTGGTGGCACGGGGGCCTGTTTGTGCTTACTGAGTGTGGGGGGTGGCGCGCTGGGTCCCAGTCACACCCTTCACCCAGCAGTGTCTGTCAACAGGCCTTTCTCTGTCTCTCTGCTTCTCTCCCCCTCCCTGTCTCTCTCTCTCTCAGTCCCCTGTGGCCGCAACAGGATCTCTGGGGGGACAGGCCGGCTTTCGGCAGCCTGGTGGGGAGGAGCTGCCGACAGGAGCGGCGGGCACCCTGATGGTTTGTACAAATGGCTTCGTTTGTCCACATTTCTCTGCAGATGGATTTTTGGTGGAAAAGGGGGAAAAGTAGACCGCACGTCTTAAACATCGTTTCTGCCCTTTCCTTATGCTTTGTCTTTGCAGCATCCTTTGGCTTCTGTGTGCTTTCAAGACTTATTTCAAACCTCTTGTCATGTGAAGCACCAGCTCAGTAAATACGTATTTTTTATTAAAGTATCAAGAGCTCACATGAGACAGCTCCTTGAGGCGATGGACCTGCTGTTTGGCACCAGGTGCGGCGCCGCTCCAGGAGGCCTGGGGGGCTCCGAACGGGCGGCTCCTGGCCGGTCCCATCTGCCTCGCTCTGCAGACCACGAGGTCCTCAGCTCACCCTGAACCTGTGCGTGCCCATCGTATTTGTTAGCGAATGAGGCAGTTTTGTTAAATATGCTGTAAAGACACGAAATACAGAAGTGCACAGAGGGAACTACAAATACGGGGTGTTTTGTAAACACGAACGTGAAAAGAAGGTTCTGGGGAAGCTAAGCCGAATGCTTTGGTCCATGTGAATTTACCAAAAGAGAATAACTTCTCAAGTGTGAGCAAGATGACAGTTAAACTGGGGGAAGATCATAAAAATCTAGAAGTATCCAGTACTTTGATTTGCCTTACTGGTGTCTTTAAGTTCTCACTTTGCTTTAGAAATTGCGAAGGGTGTGTCATGGGTGGGGTTAATGTAAGAAAGATGTCTGGGAACTTCAGTCTGTGGGCCCACACTCAAAGAAAAGGGCTTGGCTCCACATCAAAAGATTAGCAAATGACTGTACGTTTATAGGTTTTGAGTTAATGTAAAATGTTTAAGGTATGTGGAGTAGGCTCCATTTTTAATGATTCCCGGCTTTAACCGATTTTTCGATTAACTGACCAATTACCAGCTCTGATGCCCTAGGTCAGGAGGGGTCTCCTGTGCATTTTTGCTGGGCTTGGTGCTGGTCTCTTCATTTTTGTTAGTTTGCTTCACCCTAACAAGCAGGAGAGAACTGAACTACTCTTTTCCTCAGTTTACAGCGAGGAAACCAGCCCAGGGCAGTCCAGTTCCCACAGCTTGCAAGGGGCGGGACTGGGAGTGACACCCCCCCCCCCCCCCCAGTGCAGGTGGGGACAGCCGGGCTCTCTCATCTGGGTCACAGGCAGGGACAGCGTGCTGACCTCGGTCTGCCTCCAGCCAGGGTGCGGGAGGGGCCTTGGCTCTGTTCAGGGGCTGCCTGGTGAGTCTGGGCTGCCTCTGAAGCTGCTGCCTTCGTGCGTGTTCCCCGGTTGGAGTCTTCCTTTCGCATCTTTGCTGTTGAACAGGCACCTATTAATTTATCAGAGGTGATGTGGGCCTCCTCGTGCTGGAGGAGGCGTCTGTGCCCATGAACCTCACTAATGACAGGTTAAGGGATCGAGGCGAGATAATAGGGTCTTTGCAGCCGGGCCTCTCGAGCAAAGTGCTGTGTCCCTGCTAGCTTCTAGGGGGCAGCAGCAGCTCACTGTTTTACCTCCTGCGGGCGGAGGAAAGGTTCCACAGTCGAGCCCTTTGCCTTCTATTCGAGCTCGGAGCTCTGCAGTGGTGCCCGGGCTGTGCAGGTCTCCGGGAGTTGCCTGAACCCGCATGAGTAAAGAATTCGCTGGATCCAGGGCACTCCATCCCTGCTTTCTCTGCCCCCCTCAGGTGGATCCTTTATCTGCGTCCCCATCAACACCCATAAATCCCTCACTGTCACAGTGAACAGCAGAGTTCACTTGCTTTGAAGATAAGAGACGTAGAGAGACGTCGGTTAAGAGGGTAAAATCTCTTTGTCAGATCTTACTTGTTGCCATTGATAACCCACTCTAGTAACGTGTAGATGTTTTGAAATTTTCCCCTGTGGGCACGTGTCTTTTCTCTGTTGGGAACAAGACTGTCACATGCTTGATTACCTGTTCTTCCTCTGGGCGCATCCTCGGCTTCCCTCCCCTTCTCTCCCCCACCCCAGCCAGGGTTTACAGAGGTGTGTGTGTTTTCGCTAAATGACTCACTTTCATGAGCACATCCAAGGGGAGACTTTGGATTTGCCGGTTTTTTGAGACGTTGGGGCCCGAGCGTGCACATGGCTAACTTGTGCCTTGGGTTGAAGTGAGTGACAAGCACCTGCCCTCCGGGGCTCGGGGCCCTGGCTCTCAGGGTCATCCAGGCCTGTGGCTCAGGCGAGAGGCGGGAGGGGGCCGGCTGGGTTGCAGGCAGAGCCGGATGCTTGCAGTACACACCGAGAAGCAAATTGGCCACGACATTTCGACATTTCAGCCCTGGGAGGTTTATTTAGGATTAGCTAAGAATTCTCAGCCCTGACTCCACTGTGGGAGGAGCTGGTGACTGACGGCCCCTCTCGGGGCTCTGCCTGCTTGCGGGGCTTTCATCTGAGCCCCCCCCCCCCCAGCGCCGGGGAAGGGTGGGGGTTTCCATGCCGGCTCCCAGAGTGGCTTTCCTCAAAGACAAAGGCCTGCCTCTTCACCTCACCTCTCCAGCTCGCTCTGTTGTCTCTCTGAAAAATGGCAGTTAATAGAACCTGCTAATGAACAGAAGAAATAACTAGAAATAGTGGCAAGTCATTTGACAGTGAAGTGGTTTATAACTTCTGTTTATCAAATGATTATAATTATTATTATTGTTATCTCTATTGGATTTTTGAAGAACTCAGCCTGGTCTCCAGAGCCCCATTGATACCGCCTTTTCTTATTTTCTTCGTCATGTCTAGAAAATAACTTTATTCCAGTGAAATCCAGATCTGTAGTCCTCCCCCGCCCCCGCCGCCCCCGCCCCGGGCCCCCACGCCCTGGCTCCGTCTCTCCCCTCTCTGCTTATCTTCTGTAGCCTCAGCGGGCTCCATCAGGTGGGGTATCCCCCACTGACCAGCCTGGCAGAGCTAATACTGGCTGCAGGAACGCTGCGGTGTTTGTTTTTGCCGTTCCTGGATTTGGTTTAATGTACAATTGATTTTTTTAATGTATTTAATCATTTTTTTCTTACCTCATAAGGATTAACCTGCACAAACCTCATTTTATCCTAAGTGTGGCTTTGGGAGGAAGGGAGAAGAAAATTGAGTTTCTCTAGCTTATTTTTATTCTTTCACTTTTTATTTTCCGAATGGCTTTTCCTGCTGAAGCAGCTCCGTAAAATACAATGTATTTTAGTGGCCATTACTTACTCATTACTAACTGGTCTCTCCTGCTTCCCTTTGTCTGTGAACTAAATACAGGGGGCCTAAAGATAATTGGTAGCTCTATCACAGACTCGCCAATTATAGATCAACAGGGAAGACAGCCCCGTGATGGTTTGTGGTTGCCACTGGTCTGCCCACCTAGCAAATGTGAGTTATCCCTCCGTATCTGCCACCGGGCGGGGCTTGACGGCAACAGGCCTTTCCTAATTTTGTACCTTGGCTTTCCTAATTGCTGCACATGGTTTCCCTGATTTACAGATGTCAGCTTCACCTCATTTCTCCCTGCGAGTGGTTCTCACGTCCGTCTTGGTCTTCTTATGAGTTCCTGCATCTTTGTTATGTCTGTGAAGTATTAACGTAGGTTTTGTTTCTGTTTTTCTTTGCGGTTCCCTGTGGGCCTAGAATGGTGAGGCAGCAGGCTGCAGATAAAAGATGCTCTTGAAATTAGTGCTTTTCTGTAGTTTGGTCTGCTGAGTCCAAGTAAAGGCAAGTCTTTGTGGGTGCCCAGTTTCGTCCCCTTTTCGAGTGTTTATCTGATTTGTATGAGAGGAGGCCCAGGAGCGGGAGAAGGGTTGCACCTCACTGTTGGTTACCGAGCTCAGGTGGAAGGGCGTCAGGTGCAGACATGGCATGGGGGTCCCCACGTCGTGCGGCCGAATTTCCAAGCAGAATGCATATTTCGTTCGTTTGTCTCCTGGGTATTTGGCACCTAGGCATCATGCTGACGCCTCTGTGGGATGGGAAAACATCCTTATAGCTCTGCTCTGGGCAGGAAGTAGGCGCTCAGTACATTTCTGTGGAATGTGTGTGTGTGTGTGTGTGTGTGTGTACGCGTGCAAGCGTGCATAGACTCACTTCGGTCGGTGGTGATGCGCCCGGGAGCCAGAGAGCACAGCTGCTGCCTGGCTCCGATGGGATCTTAGGGTGCGAGGCTCCCACTGGTGCCTACCTACGCGGGTGTGTAGTGTATCATTGCCACGTAAGCAACATAAAGTGGGCATTTTATGACAGGGAACATCAGAGGAAACATTAGAGCTGAGACCTTTATAGCCTTTCCATTATTATGGTTTAAATCTTGACAGTCTTTATTCGCAGTGACACTGGGACCAGCCAAGACCGTGCTCACTCCCACCGCCCTGTCCTCTCTCCACATCCTGTTCCGTCGCTGTGATAGGCATCGCGAGTGTGCGGGCAGCAGGGCCGCTCTGCAGTTTGTCTAGAAACAGCCACTTTTGACTCAGAAGTTGGAAACCAGATGACTCACCGATCTGTTTGTTTTTTTGTAACTGTCATTTCGTAAAATGCCCTGAAAGCTTTAAACTGTAAATGCCAAAGTGGGCTTTTCGTCTTTCTTTTTTGGTTTGTTTCCTCTTGGGTTATCTCTCATCTTTTCTCTCCTGCCTCTCCTTCCTCCTTCCCTTTCATACTTGGTTTCTCTTTCATTACTCTCTCTCTCTCTCCTCTCCTCCCTGCCTTCCCTCTCCGCCTTTTGAGGGCTGTCAAGGCCGCCGCAGTCGAGGCAGTCTGCTAACATCATGCTGCTTTCTCTCCCGCCACCTCTTTGAGAGTCTACACCCTCCAGTTTTTGTGCGGTGCTTAGACTTAGAAACAAACATCTGTGCACGTCAAAGTTTATGACGTCCTCGTTGGCGGCGGCTCGAGAAGCTGTGTCATGTCAGATCATAACAGCTACTCACCTGTCGTGAATCTACGTTTTGCACAGTGGGTACATCCTGGCTCTGCCCACATACCCATCTCCGCCCTTCTGGGTGCCACAATCATGGTGAGAGCACAGGATTTCCTACGACTGACTGGAGGACCAGCTACCAGTCTCCCTCAGCAAAGTGCTGATTTCCGTGAGAGGCCTTGAGCGAGCGTGCCAGCCGTTTTTGCTGCACGATGTCATTTAACTGGAATTCCTGAAGTCAAGGGCACCTGCTGAGTCCTATAGCTTAGGTGGGATGTTGGGATCTAAATTTTTAAGGACCTGAGCTCTCAAACCAGGACTTGCAGGATCTTTTTTCCAGCAGTTTCTGACACCGTGGCACTTGGCTGAGTTACCTGATTGATGACATGAACATCACTGGGTGTTAAACACCTGGCCAGGGAAACGGGGACCCTCAGTGGATTCCCCCAAAGGATGGCAGACAGATTGTGGAATTTTAATGAAGGTGGGGTGGGTCCCTGAGGTTCATCTGCTTTGGAGCATAGCAGAATCCCAGCATTAACTTCAGGATTGTCGGTTGGAGGCCTGCACTGGTGTCAGTGGTTCTGTTCCGTGTTGGTCAGATCCATAAATCCAACTGAGCTAATTTTAGAAGGAGCTAGTTAGAATGAAAAGGAGCAAAAACTTCAAATGTGCAGGAACTTCTCTTAATCAGATACTCCTTATTGTTTTTCTTCTTCTTTTAAAGGCTTTTGGTCTGTTTTGGCCTTCAGAGTGAGCCATCCTCTGAAGTCTGTTATAATTAAACTTCTTTCCTATATGTGTCCAAGGAAGGAGAGTATTTCCCAAGTTGTGAATCAGGGTGGGGGAAATGGGCCATCGTTATAATATTTAATAGATTGATGGCTGTGAATTTTAAAAATGAGTTCTGTGTATCTGTCTGCTGGGTGGCATTCAACATAGAGGCTCTGTTTCTCACCCACTTGGCTGGATGTCTGATTCCAACACGACCGCCATCCCTGCTGCTGGAAAACAGAAAACCACAGGCTGTTAACTTAATACTCTTCTCTTCTGGGGCTAAGGTGGGAGTAGGGGGGGAGTGGGCGGGCAGGAATGGGGCGGGGGCGGGGGGCACGGGCTTCACATCAAGATACTCTCATTCCCCACTGGAGACAGATGTTCCCCTGTTGCAGCTGACCTTTGAGCAAGGATTCCAGAGTTTCTGGCCATTTTAATTAAACCTCAACGAGAGGTGCCTGGAAAGCCTGTGTATGACCCGGACATTTACTCCTCGGGACCAGGAGCAGCCTGCCAAGTGTCCGTTGCAGGCTCCCCCCACATACCCTGCATATGGATGATTTCTCCCTTCCTGGGCAGGGCCTGCTGGAGAAGCAGAAGGATCATTTAGTGCTCATGGCTTCTCTGCTGAGCTATCCAGCAGGGGTGCCAATTCTTCCATTTAGCTGACTATTATATAGCCCTTAAAAGGGAAGGGTTTATTTTAGCTGGCTGCTATATTGATTGCTACAGGGACGTTTCTATTTTCACTGGCTGCTATATTGACTGGGAAAGGGAAAGGGGCCGTATTGCCGGGAGCTGTCATATTGACTGTTACAGAAAAGATCTGTATTTAAGCAGTACCAGTGCACTGGGATCTCCCAGGCAGGATATTAATGCTAATTCATCCGCTCACCCCCTGCTGCGAGTGTTATTTGTTTAAATCTGTAGATTCCCACAGCGCGTTTATATCCTCACTAGAGTGAGCTCTGCTCCCTGTAATTATTTAACATTATATGCTGATATAAATTGTAACAGTTAAAGAATGGTAATGAGTAGCCAAAAAGAAAAGAAGAAAAAAGAAAAGAAGGAAAAGGGGAAAAAAAAGAAAGGGGAGAAGATATATTAAAAACACATATGATGTGTACGGATTAGAGGTGTGTACATGTACACGTATGACATTAGAAACAGAGTCAGGTCCTAAAACAGCAGCGTACAACTTGTGGCATCCTTTCTCCCACTTCAAGTTGACTTGTACAGGGCGGCAGAGTCCCTGCCTTGTGCATTGGTGTGTGTGTGTGCGTGCACACGTGTGCTCACATCCCCCATCAGAAAGAGACTGCACTGATGTGTGTTCTCTGCAGTTTGCACACACGTGTATTACCACACGCGGTGTGTATATGTACTCTGTGTAACGGCAGGAAATTTATTCATTAACAATTCAGTTTCTTTAAAGATTTTTATTTATTTTTTTGATAGAGATCACAAGTAGGAAGAGAGGCAGGCAGAGAGGAAAGGAAGCAGGCTCCTTGCTGAGCAGAGAGCTAGGGACCCTGGGATCATGACCTGAACCGAAGGCAGAGGCTTTAACCCACTGAGCCACCCAGGTGCTCCAGCAATTCAGTTTCTTGATGACTACCTGATATCTGAGTTTCTTTGGAGCTTCTGCGTTTGGGCAGGAACTCTGGACCTGAGACCCATCTCTGGGAGAGCCACAGGGAATGCTCAGTTGGGATTGAACCAACAGGCCATTGGGTGTCACTGTCGCTCTGTTGGCTGTAGTTGAAAGAGGGCTTTCCTGCTGGGGAAACGGGATCTCACGGGAAGTTCTGCTCAAGTTGGAGGTGTTGTCTTTGAGTTGTTTGTCTGCCTTCTGAGACACCCTCCCCACCCCCATTGTAGAAAGTTGTTTTTTTTTGCTTGTTTTTGCTGTGTTAAGCCCTGACATTTATATTGTTCTTGAAAACTGTGTGCAGATGGCCAGTTTGGCTATCACCTGGAGCACGCAGGATGAGGACTTCCCCTGAATAGAAAACTTCCGCCTTCATAGAAAGAGCCCGCTCAACAGCATTCTGGAAACCCTTATTGAACGAGGAGAGGGGGTTTGGGCAAGAGCTTGAAAACAGAGGAAGAGAAATCTTCTAGCATCGTCTAAATTCCGTGAGTGCCTGTAGCTCCTCCGCTGCCTGTCCTGGCCTCGTGGAGGTGGGAAGTGTGCTGAGCGCCAAGCTGCCGCCTGGTCTCCGAGGAGCGGACGTGCTCCTCCAGCTGCTCCGGCAAGCGTGGAGCCGTGCCAGGCTTCACCACAATTCATACTGTGTCAGTTTAATAAATGCACTACTTAAATTATGAAATTACAAAAGAAAAAAGAGAATGCACTTATTCAGACTCTTAATACATTAAAAATAAGGCATTAAAACTCTTGACTTTTTTTTTTTCTTCCAGAATCAATAATGAACAGGAAGGGTTGTAGACATTAACAGTCATGGACATTCAAACTCTTATACATAAATTATCTCAGAAAAATGCACATAAGACTTGAATAATGTAAATACATTAATGCATTTAATAATTTAAACATTAAAGCTCAAGCAGGAATTTGAGGCAGAGGCTGTTCTGAGGTAAGGGATTGGTCCTAGAACGCGTGTGTCCTAGGATCGATGGGTGATTTCCCCTAGAGACACCCTGGGAAGAGAGTGCCTGGCTTGCTGGTGTGAGTTCCCATGCCAAGAATCCCTGGGCATTTCTGATCTCAGCTGCCTCCCAGCCCTGCATTTTCATATGTCCCGACCTTCATCCTCAATTCCGTGTTCTCACTAGTTCTGTGCTTCTAATTGTTTGTGTGAAAATCAAATGCTTCCACTTCAAAAACCAGTGAACTCTGAGAGTGTCTTGGTTGGAAAACCAAGCCAAATTAAAAAAAAATCCTTCACCCAGCTCTGGCTGCTTGTGTCTGGGAATACAGAAGTGCTTGTTCTTATCATCTGGCGGTGCGCTCAGCCCGGACCTCCCCCGCAGCTCCGCAGTCAGTGGGGCCGGGTCGCAGTGCGCTGATGGATTTGGAGACAAGATCTGATGGGAGTGCAGCAGTAATGGATGGTGTCGGCAGCTGGGTGTTGGGCATGAAGGCCACAGGTCGCCCCGCCAGGAAACAAGACAGGTGCCATGCTGTTAGACTCACTGGTCGGTGACTGCTTATGCCTCACTTCGATTTGAGGGTTTAACCACCGGAGAGACTGATGTTACTGTTTTGTTCCCCTGTCTTCCAAAATCATATTCACAACAGCAGAAACGCTGGAAAGTTAAAGCCCCCTTTTTCTGGCAGAATACACAATGACTGGATTCAATCTTTGGCATCTGCACTGTAGAGTGCCCTAGGAAAAACTCGGAAGCCAAGTGTTCATTTGTTCGCCCGCTGCTGTTTCCCGGTAGCTCCCCAGCATCGTTTGAGAGCCCGAATCACATGCGAAACTGGCAGAACCACAGCAAGTGCGTTCCCGGGCACAGAGTCTGAGAACTTTTTCTCCACCTGTGGAGGAGGTGTGTTCACTGGGTCAGTGACGCAGGTTTGCTCCCCTGGGTTTGCCGTGGGCCTGAGGGACCCTTGAGAAGTGGTTATCAGATGGTAGTGACCAGACAGAACCTGTTTTCGTGATTGCCAGATCCATTAGGGATTCTAACCTGGATCTCTGATCGCCTACCTGAAACTTGACCTGGGGTCATCTTGATTTGACCTAGGCCTTGTCTGTTCTGGCATCTGTGGCTTTGTTTGCAACCATTTCCAGGCTCTCTTGCAGCCAAAGGCAGCCTGCTCTCCAGCGACCAGTGATGGTGGTTACAAGCCAGCTCGCAACCATTCTCAGGACCAGCAGTAGGCTGTCCTGGTGTGGGGACCGTACAAACAGCGTTGGGCTGTGCTGCCCAGACAGTCAGAAGGAAAACCAGTTTTGTTTTTTTTTTTTAAAGAGTTTATTTATTTATTTGACAGAGATCACAAGTAGGCAGAGAAGCGGGCGGGGGTTGTGGGGTGGGGGCGCAGTGAAGCAGGCTCCCTGCTGAGCAGAGAGCCCAATGTGGGCTCGGTCCCAGGACCCTGAGGTCATGACCTGAGCCTAAGGCAGAGACTTTAACCCACCGAGCCACCCAGGCGCCCCAGGAAAACCAGTTCTTTAAAAACTGGTAATCAGGTATTGGTTTTGAAGGGAGAAGTGTCAGGAATGGGTGAGGAATGCCTGGGAAGACATCTTGAGGTCATTTTGTCACCCTTGTGAGGTACACAGGTTCTTCTCCATACCTTGTGAACAGAGTCTTCAGGTCATGACCCTTCCCCACCTGTTTTGCCTTAAAGAGGCATGGCCTTCCTGGCCAGCTGCTTCTCAGCTTCGGGATGAGATGTCCATCCCAGGTCTGTTTTGTTTATTTCTTTTCAGAGTTTTCAAAGCCCAGGCCTGGTCCCTCTGTTGCTTGTCGACTGAATAGTGGCTGCCTTTCCTGCCGGCACTCCCCTCTTCATCCTGGCGCAGGGAAGAAAGTGAAATCGGGGAGCGCTTGGATCAGGGGGAATCTAATTCTCTCTGGGTTAAATCTAATTCTCCCTGGTCACACCCAGGGAGGCTTCCTTCTCTTCCCTGAAGTTCCAAGAAATGTTTTATGGCCTTAACCGCATAATATGCTTGTGCCAGATTGGGATGTGTAGCAGAGGTGATGGGGGAGGGGAGGGGACACCACCTCACTCTCTTGTTGGAGGTGCATAGTGCTGGCTGCCGGCAGGCGGAGTGAGCAGATAGCGCTGATTGGGGGTCAGTTCACCCCTGTGATATATCCCTTATGCAGATTTCCTTTGAAGAGTGAGGAGTCAGGTTCATTAATTAAAGGAGCCTGGCTCGAGCGCCCTGTAATTATAGGTGCTAGAAATCTGAATTTTAAGAGGTCTGTGCAGCTGCATTTTGAAAAATGTTAGGGAGGCACCGAGAAGTACAGGCTGTGGGCAAGAATGTGGCTGAACCAGATTTGGGAGGTTCAGGTTTTGGCAGAATTCCCCTTTAAATTCATATTTACTCTGTCATTTTTTTTCTTTTTTTTTAAATGGGAAGCTGAAGCTCTGATTTTTATTTATTATTGTTACTGTGATTATTTTGGGGGATGAAATTTACACCCTGTGACAGGCTGGTATTGTCAGAGTATGGAGGCAAAAAGTATAAATTAGATGCTTTGTTTTTAAGGAAGCAAAGGGTATCTTTGGATTCTAGGGATGCAGTGTTTGAAAAAATTAAGTAACTTCTTTCTTGAAACGAGTGAGGGAGAAGGGAATAGGAAGTTATTTTGAATTCGATATAGGGAGAGCACTCCCAGGCATGTGTGGGACTCTAGAATCTCTGTGCCTCCTTCTCTTCCCCAGAACAGTGTCCCCTCTGCCATAAATCACTTTTTGATGTGAACCCAGAGGTATAAACAGAAAACTTCAGACCTTTGTGGGAAGTCCTGACCTGTCCCTTTTCTTTCTCATTTCCTTAATTATTTGTAGGTTGACCTTTTGCTTTGGGTGGTTTCTCTCTCTCTCTCTCTCTCCTTTTTTTTTTTTTTTTAATTTTTCTGTTTGATTTATAAGGTCTCTTCTTACTTCTTGTTCAAAGCCTTTATTTTGGACCGTGACTGTTTGCATCTCTATTAATTAACACAGCTAATTTGGAATATGGATAGGAGGGGGGAAATGAAGATATGTAGGGGTCCCTCACTCACTTCCCCCAAGAAGGAAAGAGGAGGCAGGCGATGAGTGGGGTCTCACTAGACACCCGTGCGGCCAAACACACGGCTGAGACACACTAACCTGAGGCCTCTGTGAGCCTCCTTTGTCCTTATTGGCCATCTTTTTGGGGGTCTTGCAAACGTTATCCCATTTCACAGTACGGGCGCTCTGCCTCTCCTTTGGGAATTACGAGGCTGAGGAAATATTTTTAATGAATAAATACACACAGATATAAATAGATAAATAAATAAATAAATATATAAAAATATAAATGTTAAAAGATCACCTTCTGTACTCTTTTCTTCCATTCGCTTATGTGCATATACTGGGAAATCTAGTGAACCCATAAACTGTGGAGTAGAACAAAAGTCTCGAAGGCTGTCATTTGCTGCATTTACAATATGCAGATTGCAATTCCAATTAGATTGAAACCTCTATTTAGCAAAGTGGTTTTGGGAAATAAATAACTTTTGAAGAAGGCCTACTACATATAATAAAGACCTATTTTTCCTTCACTCGCTGGCATCGAGCTTCCTGCCTTCCACACACTTGCCCTGAAGTGCTGATTCAGAAGCAGGCGGCATCTTTGGGCTCTTTACAGAAGAAATGTTTCTCCCTTGCTTTCCTGGCACAGGGATTTCATCCTTGATTTACAGGGCTCAGCTTGTTAGCGCCGGCAAAGGGGAGATGGTGTGAAGGTCATTATGTCCGTTTTGTCCTCTCGGGGAGAGAATGAGGGTGTGTGTGTCTCCCTGTGTGCGTGCGGTGGTCCCCCCCCCCCCCCCCCGTTCTGTCCAAATGAGCCAAAACACAGCCAAAACTCTTGTTTCTCTTTCCCATCCTCTCTACTACATGTCGTCCAACAGGGGGTGAGTGATTTTGAAAGCCTAATTCAGAATTTCAGGAAGAGTAGCGCACCACCTAGTAGAGAGCTTCCTCGCGGTGCCCCCCCCCCCATCCTCCTCCCCTTCTCAGCCCAGGCGTGACAAACTGGCGGGTAATGAACAGATCAGGTCCTCCTATTAGGCAAGTCCCAGGGCTGGAAGCTGCTCTCGCTCTGTGCAGGTCCTTTAGTAGCTCTGCGTTGTGGGTGGTGGTGCTCTAAGTGGCCCTAGTAGAGGGCAGTGAGTGCTTTGGGGAAAAGCGAACAGAACGCTCTTTGGAAGAGAGAGTGCTTAAAAGGGAGAGAGGGGGCAGTAGGTGCCCAGCTTGAAAGCACCTGGTGAAAATACTTGGACTTGCACGGTTGCCGTCCTGAACACCGCTGCCTGTCTCAGCACCGGTCCTCTGGGTTATAATAGGATGCCTGATTACAAAGAACATTTTGAAGGCCACTTAGTTCCAGATCGGGCTGTGCATTAGGCGGCTAATCCTTTGCCGTAACGCTGGACTAGAATCGCAAAATTGGAAGTGAGCCGTGTGTTGTGTTCCAGCTTTGGTGGTAAATGATTGTTACAGGTGCTGCCCTGTGTGGCTTTTTCTCAGCTCCCCAACTTCTCTTTGGAGTGGAAAGAAAAATTCGTTGTGAGAGTGTCTTCTTCTACCTACTAGTGACTTTTAAACATGACTTTTCTACTTACCTTATGTGGCTGCTTTTCTCATCTTTGTGATTTGAAATATTGACATGTAGATTAATATAGTAACGTGCAGGAGGCTACACATAGGCTCAGGTCCTCGGGCCTGGCATGTTGGAGCAGAAAGAAATACCTAATTGCATCAAAACCACTCTAAGTTCATATATGTGGAACCCATCAAGCTGAAAGCATCCAGACAGCATCTGCTGTTATCAAATCACTCGCGAATTCAGCTAATTAAAATAGAGCTTCATTTTTCTGAACCATTGTTTGGCAGGAATTCGAAACGGGTCTAACCCAATTTCTGCGTGTTTATGAGCCTTTATTATATCAGAGGTACTTTTCTGTAAATGTACAGGGCAGCGTTAAATGAATTGACCCGCGCTGTATTGCTGTAGACGCACTGTGGACTTGCTAATGATCTCTCCTCCAGCTTTCTGGTTTCCAGACAGACTCCGGAAAGCTTCATGCCCTCCTTTTATCCTCTGCTCCTCCTCCTACTCTTCTTCTTCTTCTTTTTTTTTTTTTTTTAATTTTTAGTTTTTAGCTTTTACTTTTGAATGTCTTGCTTTTTTTTTTTTAAAACAGGACACACTTTTCCTATTTGCTCCCTCAATGTTTGCTTTTTCCATTTCTCCGGTTTTCTTCCTTCCTCCCTTCCTGTTCTTCCTGTGCTTCCAAGGGATGGGGTTTGCCCGCTCGTGATTTCTCGCTGTTCCCTATTCCTTCTTCCCCTCCCTTGCCTCTCCTCCAGTCTCTTGCCTCTGACATTCTTTTCATCGCCTTTCCTGGAACCTTCTTTCTCCTTTTTCACCCCCTCCCATTTTTCGCAATAAAACGTTCTTACACCTTTGTCCTCACATGCAGATGCAGATTAGGGCAGAAAGTCGGTGCCTCTGGAGGTAGGGGCATTGGCTGGTGGGAGGTGACGTCAGCCCGTTTTGTTTCTCTGAATTTGCTTGCATGCTTTATTTTCGGTTTTTAAAAGATTTTTCAAACCACATCTACTCTAGTTTATAGTCTAATAATCTTACTTTGAAGATCAAAAGTGTGGTATAAATGCTAACTTATTTTTCCACGTGACACTTCGGCGCGTCTCTCGGCGGCCTTAGTTCCATTTTACAGATGAGGAAAGTTAAGCACCTCTTGGAAAGTTACCAAAGAAGTTGGTGACTGAGTTAGAATTAGAACCAGGTCAAGTTTGGCTCTGCTTCGTTGACGATCCTTCCTCATCAGAGCTTACTCTTTGCCCTTTAAGAATCCTTTGTCTGCCAGAAAGGGCGAGAGAAAGGGCGAGAGGACGCTGCTCTGCCTTTTTGCCCTTCTCTTCGTGTGTTTCCTGTTAGCCTTATGAAGTTTTTTACATTTATAGTCTCTAGACGTTAAATGAATTTCTAGGTAATGCCTGGGAAAGGAGGAGGCCAAACCATTTACGGGCTGGTAAAAACCCGTCCCTTACAGCAGAGCGCTCTCTTTTTGCTTCCAGCAGCTTCCAGTAAGTGGGTCCACGTCACGCGCGCTGGCCCCAGTGATCAGAGCATTGTAGGAAGCATTGCCGTATTTGATTGAATTTAGCCATTCGGGAGTGACGTGTATATGAAGTCGTCTCTTGCATTACTGTGGCCTTTATTATTGCTAATGCATTCTGACATTACAGGTGTAGCCTTGGCCCTCCCACAAAGGGCAAGGCTGCTCTTACCAGGCTTAAGAGCAGAATTCATGAAGCTGTTATACAGTGAAACTGGTGTTCACATTTAGTTAATAAGCAGAGTAAGGGAGATGCTTTTATGGGAAAGATAGCCAAGTGACAGAGGCCTTTCCTAATTTTTCATCCAGCATTGTTTCAAAAACTAGATCTGTTATTGTTTTCCTACAGAGAATGGGGCCGAATGGATAGAAGGCTCAGGAAAGTAGATTTCAGCTCTGTTTAAGGAAGGACTCCTGAGGGGCACCTGGCCTTCTTAGTCAGTAGAGGATGGGACTGTTGGTCTCAGGGGTGTGAGTCTGAGCCCCGCATTGGATGTAGAGATTACTTAAAAAAAAAAAAAAAAAGACTCCTGAAAATGAATTGACAGCCTCTTGAGAGTGTGTTCTCTTGTTTCTCTATTTTATCTGTAAGCATTGAAGTGGAAGCCCATGATCATTTGTCTGGGTTGTTGAAGAGAGGGGAGTCTTCGGTCATATGAGGGCCCAGATGGCCTAAGATCCCTTTTGACCCCTTTCCTTCTCCTGGATTGTAACAGCAAAAGCCTCATCTCCGCTTTGTTGTACCTGGTTTTGTAAGTGCCTGGTGTGCTGTGTGGAACCAGTGGGCGCCCACCACGAGTCATTATTTAGTCTTGGGCTTCCTGCTTCTTAATCCGACTTGAATAAAGACTGTTCTTGTTTCGTCCAGGAAAACCGCCATCTCTTGCTCCCTCCTGGATGAGTCATTTTGGACAGGCACAGGGAGATGGCCATCCGGATCCAAACAAAACACTTTGAAACTTTGGGCTGGGAATGACATAAAATGGGTTATATACTTTCTTACTTTATTAGGCAGAGGATCTGGAATGTAATTTAGTCCTCATGACTCAGTATTGCCATTGTAGATATAAATGTTTATATTGTGTTACAAGTGTAGCTCTGCTTTCAAAAACTGTTAGACTGTCGACATGTTGTATGACTCCACCTATGCCGAATGACCCCCCATCTAATAAAGTTTTTGAGTTTTTTATTTGCTTTCTATAGATGTTTCTCTCTTGACATTTGTTGCTAGGCTTCTTCCACGGTCTGGTCTTTGTCCCCTAAGTATATCTCTGTTAGCTGGCTTGTTTCTCTTTTCTCATTTACAGTATTAAAACTGCAAATGGCTATCAGATAACTAAGCCTGTATGTAAATTAAGTTGTAAGTAAGTGGTGTGAGTAAAGCTTTGCTAGGTCCAAAATACGTGGAATCTGTCATTTCTTTTTTGACAGTGGCGATTTTCCCTCCTTTTCCTTCTCTCCTTCCTCTTCTCTGTTGGTTTTCTTGCCCCCCCCCCCCCCCACTTTTCTTTGATTTGGGTGAGATTAAAGAGCTGAGCTCCAGAAGGGTTGGGTCTTATCCTTGACCCTCCTTGACCGAGCCCGTATCCCAGGGTGAGGTATCACAACAGACCTGCCGCCTCTGGGAGTCAGCTGAGAAGTGATAGAGTGGATGGCAGAAGGGTCCAGAAGGTGTCTGCATAAGCTTTTCTTTTACGGAAATGAAGGAATGAATCTACGGCCGGCCGGAGTGGGACTCGAGGGGCTGGGTCTGAGGACATGTTAGTGTTAGGGCTGGACTCTGTGTGCAGGTGTCTTGAGACCCAGCCTGCTTTCTCTCCTGCCATCCTGCCAGGTTCCGTTCCTTACCAATTTTGAGCAGAATGTGGGTGAATGAGGAAATACAGGGTTTGTGCAAGGTAAAGTCATGGAGAAAACCTCTCTGCTGGCTAGGAGCAAGTTCAGATGAAAGTACATAAAACCAAAAATGGTTTCTGTTTGTTGCACTGTTTGGCTGTGTTTGCACTCAAGGCTGATATCGATATTGTAGGAGAAGCTTTAATCCTTTCATTCAAATTTACAAGAAATGCTGTTTCCTTTTAGTTAAATGCTCTCTTGGACTTTTTTTTTTTTTTTTTTTTTGATTTGAGGAACCAAAAGTCTAGAAAATGTATCCGGGAGTCCTCGTCAATTTGGGGCATAATGAAATATAAAAAATATTCAATAAAAGCTCCTTTATTACTTTAACTGTTTAAATGTGGAGTTTTTAGCCATCAGGTTAATGTTTTGGTCTCATTTTTTTATTTGATTGTGAGCACTTTTCCAGGTAGCTCTGCCACTCGGGCGCTAATCAGATTCCCACAGATGAATGGTGCTAGCTGCAGCCTGACATCACCGCAGTTTTGCTTCGACATTATTTTATTTGGTTTTCCTGTAAAAGTGAATAACTCTGTGTCCATGTGTTTAAACAGGCAGGAAGAGGGAGAGAAAGGACAAGGAGCAGAGAGCGGTGAGCGAGGTCTCAGGAAGCTTCTGCCACACTGAGGAAATGTAGGGATTTCTGTGATTTCAGAGTATCTCACCCTCCTGGTGGGGCGTGGAGAACCAAGGAAGGTTGCAGAACAAGATGGTAATTCATAATCCTTCAGATAACAAAACGTGAACTTCCCTGTTTCCCAGACAGAGCTTGAAGGCATTGGAAAGGAGCTACTGTTGATTGAGAGGGGGAGGAGCAAGGTGCTCAACAGAACTGATTTGCTTAATGGTGAAAATTGTTTAAATGTTGCGTTAATTGTAAGTAAATGAGGTACTCATTGTAGATGACCAAGATTGGTAAGAACATCAGATGTCGGGTGTAGAGAGCCTCCGTCTTATCTGTCCATCAGAGGTGGGAGGTCTCTAATGAGGGCCTCGTGGCCAAGGTGGCTCTGGTGTCTAGTAGGCTTCTCTTGAATCTTTTATCTTTAAAGGCATATATATTTTTTTATTGGTAGCATTGTTAATAATAGGAATGTTCACGATGTTTAGTGAAAGATAACGGAATGGTTCAAGGCCATGATAATTACCATTTGATTCTTCCTGTGAGCCGTGGATTTCCTTGCTGAGCTAAAAGTTTTTAAATTGGGGCTTATCAGAGGAGGCAACTGGAGTGATAGTGTTTGATTCACTCTCTTTTCTGAGTGGCCTGTGGGTACAGATCTGATAGTGGGGGTAAGAAAGTTCCACAGCCCGTGTTTCAGTGCTTCGGGAAGACCTAAGAAGAGCGATGCCTCTTTCCCCATCTGTGTCCGAGGCATAGCTTGACTTGCTTCTCTATTCTGTACTTGTGGCATCGACAAGTTCCTCCTAAAGTCAGCTACAGCGGCGTGACCTACATCAGATATCCCTTTCTTAGAAGATAGAAGCTGGCCACCAAGTTTCTTATCTCTCATGGATAACAGATAGCCAGAGTCAGTTCAACCAATGTGGCCCATCTCTGTGGACGGCCTATTCCTGTCTGCTCTCTGGGGCTCGTGTGCTTGGGGAGGAGGGTGCTTTTCCTCTGAGAGGAGCTGATTTCATTTCACTTGTTTCTAGAAACTGTTTCTAATCCCTATCATCTTACTACAAATTTGAAGATTTTTGAGTCTGCCAGTATAAGGAATCATACTTTTGGATCTCACACTTTTGTTTTTTTCCTCTTAGGCTATAAAAGAACCTAAACTAATGGCAGAAACTAGGACTTGGTCTTCTGTTAGTACAGATGTTAACTGTTTACTTACCTGGGCTCTCTAGCGGATGTAAGGGTGATTTAAAGGCTTTCTGCGTTTGTCATTCTATATTTATTTATTTATTGGTATGCAAAATATTTTACATTTAAAAAAAGATTTATTTGTTTATTAGAGAGAGAGCAAACATGAGCAGGAGGGGCAGGGGGAGAGGGAGGGGGACTCCGAAGCAGACTCTGTGCTTGGGGTTCGATCTCATGACCCTGAGATCATAACCTGAGCCAAAAACCAAGAGTTAGAGGCTTAACTGACTGTACCACCTGGGCAGCCTGTATACAAGATATTTCAAATAACACACTATTCTGTTAAGCAATATCCAGTCTCAAGGCCAAGGCAATTGCACGTGAGTTAGAATGGAGTCCAGGCGGCCCAGCTGAAAATTCCTCTTTATTTTCTTTCTTTTTTCTTTTTTTGTTTTGGAGGAGTACAAATTAATTCAGTAGGTTAAGAAGGGAATGCTCCATGCAAAGAGGGCAGATCAAGTACAAAAGCAAAAAATTACAGCCTAATGTTACAGTGTGGAAAGAGCTAGACCTTGTCTCTCCTTTTGTGTGTGGCATTGCTCTAAAGAAGAGCTAGAGGCATACTGGCTTCTGTTACGAAAACAGTTTTCTCTCTTCTTTTACCGCTGTCCGTCGTCTCTCTGCTTATTCGCTCAGTCCCAGTACACGCGTATAGTGGTACCAGGACTGTTGACTCGCACTCCCTGGGAAACAACTGTGTGAACCACATGTCCGTGCTTACGTATGGTTCCTTTAGTCCTCAGACTACGGTCTGCACTTGTTTCCTGAGGTACCTTCGTCATTTTCCCCACATGCCCTTCAATGACCTTATGTCCTACACCTGAAACACAGATTCTTTTTTTGTTTTTTATTTTGTTTGATTTTTAAAAAGATTCTGTTTATTTATTTGACAGAGATCACAAGTAGGCAGAGAGGCAGGCAGAGAGAGAGGGGGAAGCAGGCTCCCTGCAGAGCAGAGAGCCTGATGCGGGGCTCGATCCCAGGATCCTGAGATCATGACCTGAGCCGAAGGCAGAGGCTTTAACCCACTGAGCCACCCACATACCCCCACAGATGCTTTTTTTAAAATAATTTTTTACCCCCTTCACCCGTTTCTTCTATCCTTCAGCCCCTGTCTGGCAACTACTAATCTGTTCTCCCTATCTATGAGCTTGTGGTGGTGGTGTTGTTGCTGTTGTTTTAAAATTTTATTTATTTATTTGAGCAGTGGGAAGGGGCAGAAGGAGAGGGTGAGGAAATCCCAAGCAGACTCCCTGCCGAGTGTGGAGCCCAACAGGGGGCTCCCTCCTGCCACCTTGAGACCCTGACCTAAGCTGAAACCAGGAGTCCGAAAAGCTTAACTGACTAAGCTACTTAGGCATCCCTTCTTTGTTTGTTTGTTTGTTTTTATTCCACATATAACAGAGGTTATATGGTATTTGTCTTTGTCTGACTTCACTGGGCATAATACCCTTGAAGTTCTTCCAGGTTGTCACAGATGGCAAGATTTTGTTCTTTTCTTTTATGGCTGTATAATACTCCTCCATGCGTGTGTGCACTTGTGTGTGTGTGGGGGGGGGGAGCAGGGAGAGAGAAGGAGAAAGAGAGAAAGGGAGAACACACATAATAATTTCTTTATCCATTCACCCATTGGACACTTAGGTTGTCTCCATAGCTTGGCTATTGTAAATAATGCCATTTGTCATTTTAAACTCTTTTCTTGCTGTCTTTGCATTCAAACTGTTTCTAGGCTATGTCTGTTTCTATTGTATTCAAATCTATTTTTTAATATTATGTCTTTCTAGTTTTTTTGTAGCATGCCTGGTAGGAGTATCTTTTAGTGATGCCTCGAAGGTTTTAGTGTTGTGTTGTATGTGGGGTGACTGTAGACAGAATTTCTTGGTCCAGAGCTTTTCTTCCGTGGAATCCAGGAGCCCGTCTCATTGCCCTCTGAGCCCAAGGTGCTAAGCCAACCTAAAGGGGCCCTGTCCTACACGGCCTGATGGTCATCCGTTCGGTGTCCAGCCTCTACCATCTCTGTCTATGCCATAACCTTTGTCCCCTTTCTAGTCGTCCCACATCTCGATAACGCATGACTGGAGAGAGCTTTGCCAATCTCCGTGTGGCCCCGACTTCAAAAGTAGGGGGACGTGAGGCACATCTGAGAAGTAGTGGCATTGGGGAGCCGTAACCTTCAGAAAGCAGAAAATTCAGCCTGCAGTGGAGAGGCACAGGGAAGCAGAAGCAGTGGTATCATTAGGAAGGTCCTGGGGACTGAGTGCTACATATTTTTAGTGTTGGAGTCACCGGCCACCGTCACTGAGTGAGCTCACAGTTCTCCTAGGGAGCATCTTGGACACTGAGTCATTACATTCCTTTGGAGTGATTCAACTCAACAGCTTGACACCTTCATTAATTTTACAACACGAAGCCTGGGTGCTCTCTGCTTCCTCTTTAGCTGCGCAGGAAATTAGAGGAACATAGAAAATGCAGAACCGAGGGAAACTGGCAGAAGGAGCAGTCAAGGAGCTGTTGAAAGACACCGTGTTAAGGAATTGAACTCCTTGCCTTTTCTTGGTATCTCTTGGGACCGAGCACCCAACTCTTGCCACACATCTCTGGCACATAAACCTTTTATTTCTGTTCCTGGCACGCCGGCTGGACCTCCAACTTGCAGCCAGCTCGTTGGCCTTCTGCGCTGAGGTCACTGCTACCGTGATCCGTGTATAATGGCATTTTCCTTCTCTTTTCAGTATGGAGGCTATTACAGTTTCTTCTCTAAGCAGGACTTCAAACAATTTGCTGCCAGTTGGATTTCAAAGCCAAGGAAAAGGCAAATGTCATCCTTTTTTCCTCCCCTCTTTGGGTAACTGCTTTGTTGGTCGCATCAAAAATTAGAGGGGCTGCTATCTAAATTCAGGTGGGGAATGCATGGGGACAAGGCATTTAAATTTGCTTTTCTTTCTCCCTGAAGGAGAAAATTCTTTTCCTTCTCAACCTTTCCTAAAAAGGAACTTTGATCTTCTCAACCCAGAAGCAAGGGTTTTCATTTCCTCCCGGGCAAGCGTGTGCACTCCGGCCCTGTGTGCGGCAGGCATGGTGACAGGCGAGCTGGCGGCACAGCTCCTGCCTCTCAGCTCTGCCGCCAGCTCCCCGTGGGCTGCAGGCTGGCACCGGAGTACCCTCCAGAGTCAACCTCGCGCCCTGAAATCACTGTCACTTGATAGTAAACCACGCACGTTGGCTTGAGATGCTTTTTATTTCCACACACATTTCTGGAAGAACTAGTTTAATCAAATAACAAAACAATGACATGGTGACAGGCAGTTCATGCAATATTTTTAACTCGGGCCAAGAAGAAAAATGTAAATGCAGAGGTATTTCACTTTGAAAGGTAGTTTTGGTGCATACAACGTTGCCACTTTTCATAAAGGCTTTTACTACATATATCAGTGTGTTTTAAGAGAGACTAGGGTCAATAATGCGTGCTTTGGAATTCCCTAAATACAGATTTACACAGCAGACCTTAAAAATATTATGTTCTATCATGTCAACTCTCATGCACTCCTACCAGATACATTTTATTTCCTTAATGTGAAAAACAAAGGGACAGAGGAAAGTAAAACAAAGGAAATTAGGGCCCACAAGCTTAATTAGTATAGGGTTGGAACCCAAATCAACAATGGGAAGGACACAGTGACAAAAACCAGGAAATTCCAAGTTGAAAGAGAAGCTCCTTCCTTTAACTCCTTGAGTGCTGGGGCGCTTGCTAGCGTACTCCTTGCCCAGGTGCAGGAGGCTGACTCTAGTACAACGCACTGTCTTTAGCTTTGAACTTCCTGGCTTTTGTTGACTTCCCCCTCTCCTTTCCCCCCTTGATGTAAATGAAACATACCTCTGTGTGTGTGTGTGTGTGTGTGTGTGTGTGTGTGTTAACTGTAGATAAATGGGCTAGAAGTACCTCTTGATTTTGTAACCCTTAGAGAAGGAGAAAGAGTGAAAAAAAAATTCCTGTCACTGTCATCTGTTCATTTTTAATGAGCAATTTTAAAAAATTGAAAATAAAAGAGGAAAATGAATAGGTGTTGAACCAGCCCGTGATATGTAAATGCCAACTAGTAATTACCTAAAACCTCAATTTTCATTCTGTTTCATCTTGCAAAACATTTCATTTTCCCGGAGTGAAAACACTTCACTGGGGCTGTGCGAGTCAGCGGGGCGGCTGCCCCTGGCCTGCGCGGCCGCCGGCTCCGGCTAGGGGGCACTTTGGCTCTGCGCTTGGGCTGCCCGAGCGGCGCGTCCACCTCAAGGTTATTCCCCTCTTGCCATTCCAGTGGTTTTGCTCCGTGCGTTCCGTGGCGCCCCTCCCCCCGCTCCCACCAGTCTGGTTTGGGGAGCCTCGTTCCTCCTTGTCCTTGCACGGACGGGATCGTATTGAATTTTGGCTGACCGAGCCTTCCTGTGCATATTAACTTTCCCCTCACCTGCCTGCGAGCCCCTCGGCTTCCGAGGGGCACCTCGCACTCTTCAGAGCGGCTTTCTGCCAGGCCCCCTTCCTCCCTGTGGGATTTCAAAGGCAGCAGTCTCAGTTTTTATGTTTACTGCTGCTGCTTTTTCTTCTTTCTTTTCATTTGGGCGACTGGGGGGAGGATGGGGGTGCGCTCCCCCACCCCCGCCCCGGTTCTGAGCTCACACTCATTTGCTCCCGTTTCGTACTTAGAACAAGGGTTCTGACGTTTCTTTTGCAGGCTCATAGATTTCCTTTCGTTCTGGTCTAGGATCTGACCCCTGGTGGGTGCATTCGCGCAGCGTCTCGCTGTGTGGCTCATGGGTGCCCCTGCTCCTAGGGCTGTTACCCTTCTCAGCCCCTTCCCTAGCTAGAAGGAGAGCAAGGAGGCTTGAAAGAGCCTGAGATGGGTGGCTGCAGATTAGAGAAGATTCTGGATGCCGAGAGCCAGAATTATGTTGTCCTAGGACCCTGGATCTCAGAGTGCTTTGCCTGGAATCTCAAGGAACACGGCCTCTTTAGTGAGATATATAGCTTCATAATTAGCCCGTTGCATTTTTTCACGAGTGCTAGCATCAGCGTTCTACGATGTGTTTCTCTGATTAACAGCTGCTTTGCAACTATTTCCTTGTGCCACCGATGACCATATTTGTCAAGGAACTCCTGACAGAGTACTGATTTCTTACTAAAATGCAGCATTTCTGTTTGAAGAGGGTGCTCTCATTCTCAGTACTACCCAGCTTTTAAAGTCAGTCCTTGTTAAAACTCCAGTTGGCTTTGGTCTAACGCTTGTTAACAGGATTCTGGGTATCTATCTACTTTAGAGCTCGAGCATAGGAACCTTTCACAGGCAATTTAATCTTCTCAGCAGCGCACGTGTGGCCGCGCAGCCTTGGGAGTGGGGTTTCCAGGCCACACATCGGTCATTTCTTTTGCCCTCTGGTTGTGATCTCTCTGGGTTAAAAAGGACTTGGCTTTGGTTGTTGATGTCATTAATTTTTGAATATTTTTAATATTTTAAAATGGCTAATGAAGGCTCACAGTTTAGGAGATAGATGTGTATGTAGCACACAGGAGTGCTGGAGTTGGTGGCATTCCAAATAAGTGTCACTAGAGACAATGCATCCGGTTTACATGTCAGGTGCAAAGTGCTCAGGCTTCCTCACACCCCAGGCTCTTTATTAGGCAAGCTCTGTTCTCCCGTCCCCTGGTGCAGAAAATAAAGTGTGTGTTCTGAAGATCACAGTGTGCAGGTCTTTTGTAGGAGAGTGGAGAACACAGGGGAAGCACCTCTCCAGTGAGGACTGCCAGAACCTCGATTCTTCTCACCAGGGATTACTTACCCTACACAGTGCATTTAACAGCACATAGTTCATTGTAGATAGCCGCCGAGTATACCGTATTCCATTGATTTACAGTGACAAATCGTAGGCTCTCAAAGAAGGATCTCGCGATTGGCCGATCATCTGGGGTCCATAGGGACCTTCAGCCCCAAGTCCCCTCTTCCTCCTGGATGCAGCGATCCCTCTGGCACGCCCAAAGTGGAGGTGGGCAGTCACTTTAGTCACAAACAGGGAAAATGACTAAATCTCACCAAGACTGAGGAGTTGGTGGTGCCAGGGTGGTTTTTATTTTGCTTTTTGGGGGAGGGAGACAGAAGATAGGGTCACAGGAATAGGAGTGGCAAGAAACTTTGCTTCTGTTTTCTTCTGAGTTCGTCACCTATATTTTTATGACTCCAGCTCCTGGTAATTCAAGGTGCATTCATTAGGAACTCTCGGTGCAAGAGGAGGGGAAAGGAACGCCGATTCTACGTTTCTCGTGGGCTCAACAGCAAGTGGCTTCCCACAGCGGCATCAGGTGCTTTGCACCAGAATTTTCCCTGGCTTGCTGCACTCCCACAACATGTGCAATAAAGTTCCTGTCTCCGTTTTACATCTTTGACATTGAGGCGGAAGATTTGGCCTGAATTTATGTAATTTAGTTGGGCACAAATATAACCCATGAATAGTCACATTCATCTCCTAATTAGAAAATCAAACGATAATACAGGACAGGCTGCAGGCACCCCATCACGGCGGCCAACAAAAGCATGCTGTGTGTGTGGGGCTCTGCAGAGGAAGAGTCAGTTGAGTTGCTTCATGAAGTTAATGAAAAGTGTCCAACAATGGGTGAATGAAAGATGCAGCGAGGGGTGCTGGCAGTTATTAGTGTGCTAAAATCTTTGCATTGTGGGTAAAGATTTGGGGGAAATCTTGGGCCATCTGTAGATGAATCAGCGGGCATATAAAATTCCAGATTGGACAGGCCTTTCCCCCCTTTTGTGGCGCCAGGGCCTCGGGCGGTGGGGTGGGGTCGGGGGACGGGAGGAGTAAAGAGTAGCCAAAGAAATAATTAGTGAAGGCGGAGCGAGGTTTTCCCGTGTTCACACTTACACGGAGCTGCTTCCCTGGGTATCTTTCTTATTCAGCACATTATGTTGAGGCTGTTAGTTTGGATGCTTTATATTTTTGCATCTGGCGTAGCGATACTGCTGCTGTTAAATATGTGATTTGCCTGTCGCCTGCATTTTCAGACAAAGATCAAGAGGAACATAAACAAGCCCCAAATATACTTTATGTAGGTGTTTGGCAGTATGATTTTATATGGCTTGAAATTAGTGAATGGAAACTTTAAAAGAAATTGTTCATATTTTTGCAAGTTTGAAGTGTGCCGGGACTTTGTCAAATTCCCGTTAAAATAAATACGTCAATTTCATCTCCCTTCCGAATTCATTTATCTTGCTTTTTTAAAAGGTGTTTTCTACTTTACCTGATGTTTAAATTGGATTCGCTCGTTTATGCTGTTCTTTGCTATATCCCCCACGTTTTTCTTAAATGAATTACTAATGACAGAGCACTCCATCATTCCCTCTCTACAGCCACTTTAAGGAAAGCATGGTGATCTAAACCTTTTAACCTATTAAAGATGATTTTTCCCAATTGAATCAGACCCACCACAGGTGTAATAACTAATCATTTAAACTACACCTGCTATTATGTATTTTTAAGCCATTATGCGTGTTGGATAGATGATAATTCATGTTTATTGCATTGTCCGATGGATCCGTTTTGCCTACACTAGGCTGATTAATGTATTTAAAGAAATAAGAGATGCAATTTTTAAAAAAAAATTGATGGAATGCGCCAAGCACTGCATTGAGTGCACCATTAAACCCATCAGAACTTTGCTCTCTGACCAGAAATGCATATACCAAGGACTATATTAAAAAAGCAAGGTGAAACCTGTGCATTTTAGTGGTGGGATTCTGTTTTCTTTCTCTGTCATGGAAAATTTTGGAAGGATGAAGGAAAGGTCGATGCTTCTATGGGTGAATGAGAGGAGCTGTGCCGTTAATATCTGCTGCTTGAGGCCCGCTCATCCTCGTCCCCCCCAACAGCTGGTGCACACGCCAGCACGCGCGCTCTCTGCCGCATGATACCGGGGCCGTGATTGTCTTGTGTGTAGAGGTGTGTTCTTCCTCCAGAGGAAGAACAGTCATCCCCGAGCCATGTGAACCAGGCCAATGGCCACTGACCCCGTGGGGCCTGTGACTGTGTAGCTGTCCACTCCTTCCTGGACGTGGGCGTCTCTTCCTCTTGTCTCTCACCTTCCCCCTTCCCCCTTCCCCACTTCTCTTCCCACTCCTGCCTCCCCTTCTGGTCCAGCTCCTCCGCTTTCTCCGCCTGTGCCATGGCCACCTTCCCCCCTGCCGCTCCGTCCCCCTCCCCTCTTCTGTTTTCCTCTTCTTTCTCTCCCTTCTCCCACCGATTCATTAAAATGCATCCATTTTGTCGATGTCTATTAGATTTTTCTTAGATTTGGTACCACCCGAGGGGGGTGCATGCGGAGTTGGGTGTCTAGAATCTGGAGCGTCGGTTCCTCTCTGGTCCAGAGCTGGCTGGCTACCACCGCAGCTCATGATGGGCGCTAAGAGGTTCTCAGTGCTGGACGGATTATAGCCAGTCTCCAGGAACATGAATGTGTCTTATCGCCGCCAGGCCTGCATCTGAAGGTCTGGGACACCTGAATTCATCCTTCAGGGTGAATGTCTCGGGCAGCCTCCAATAGAGGGATTACAGGGGAAGGTACATAAGGGAATTGACCTGGCTTCCCCCCCCCCCCCATTACCCTCGTATCTTTTGTTACCAGAGAGGTCTGGCTGGTCTCAGGATTAAATTCATATAAAATATGAGGGGAATACTTGTGAGTTGTCGTCCTTTGATAGTCACAGTACTTTGTGTTGAGTCTCTGGATAGCTGCCACCCTGAGTCTGAAGGATCTTAGAAAAGTTCCTTATATTTGGTCCCTTACAAATGTTTTCTTTCAACAGCTTGGGAGTGCATGCCGCGGTCTGTTGACTCTACCTGTAACGCGAGACTGTATTATTCTTTTGGTGTTGATGAGATGAATAATGCCAGTCATTTAAAATGGCCCCTTTCCTCTGTGGGGCAGGTTGTCGTGTCCCACCCATTGCAGTAGTGCCTGGGAGCGCACACCAGTGACGTGCAAAACACACGCATCCTGTGGGCCGGGTGGTGCGAAGGCTAATCCCTTCAGTGGTTTTCCTTCCACCCCTTCCTTGGCTTATTTGCAGATATGAAGATTTCATTAAATAATATCATTACCAGAGATGGGGGAGCATCTGTCAGTCTGTCAGCTTTTAGTCATGAAACCCCAAACTTTGTCCTTTGAAGTCTCTTCAGTATCGAGCTCCGTTGCATAAGAGGGACCAGTGTGAATGGCCGTGTGTGCGTCGTCTCTTATGTAATCCTTCCCAGCCGGTCTGTGCTCAGCACTTTGCCAGGCTCTGTGGAGGCAGCTTGGTCTCTTCTCCTCCGATGCGTGCAGTGTAGTTGGGGAGGCAGCCTGAACATTAGAAGACAGTATAATTATGTCTTCAATTATATGGTACACACTACGAGCATTAAAGAATTCAAGAGAAGAGGGAGATCAGAGATGGCTTGCTTACTTAGGGAAGGCTTCGAGGAGTTAGCACAGGCTATAAAAGGGCCGTGCTGGTGTGCGTGCGTGTGTGCGTGCGTGTGTGTGTGTGTACATGTGTACGTGTGTGTGATGTTTAAACTGGTAGAGGCGAGAAGAGAGACCTTTTAGAACAAGGGCATAGCGCGAGTGCAAGGATCGTAACATGGTTGAGCATCTCCAAGAGAGGGCTACCTGCCGAGGAGCAGGAGCATTCAGCTTGAACAGGGAGAAAAGGAAAAGATTATGGCAGGTCTTAAAAGCTAGGCTGAGGGGATTAGGTTTGATAGAAACAGATACAGGAAGCCAGTGGGAACTGACATAGTCTCTTATTTAGGTAGATTTTAAATGTGAGAAACAACTGATTATATATTTGACCACAGTGGTGTGCTTATTTCTGTGGACTTAGGATAAACTGGTGGGATTTTTAATCTTGAAATTCAGACTATTGAAGTTTACTTTTCTCTCTCTTTTATCTCCCCGACCAGATTGCCACAGCAGTGAAGTTTCTGCAGAATTCCCGGGTCCGCCAGAGCCCACTTGCAACCAGGAGAGCATTCCTTAAGAAGAAAGGTACAGGTTCCCCATGGCCATGCAGCGTGGCCTGCAGAAAGGGACTGGGGATGGGACAGATGGAAGCCCTGGTGTTGCTGGAGGGACCTTCCGTCGCTGTCCCGTTGATGTGGGGGTGAGGGGAGCCCCCTCAGTGGGAATGCAGGCTTTTCTCCTTACAGAGGAGCAGAGAGGTGATACTGTCCGAATGACCCAGCACCAGATGTAAGGCCAACAGCTTAGCCCAGGACAGCCCGGCGTGGGCAGCAAGAAGAGGCCCACTGGATAAGACTGGAGGACTTCTGCTTCTGGTCCGTTCCTCTGCTAATACGACCCTGGCTACACAGTGACTAGCTTTAGGTTAGGAGGTCAGCTGCCTCAGTAAAGAATCAGGAAGAAAGAAATTGAAGGACGAGGGAAATGAGATGACTAAACAAGGTCAGGTTAAGGTCGAGCTTGGGGTCAGTCTGATTTACGGATTGAAGTGGTGAATTACTGGTTTCATGGTATTTCTGTAAGCAGGGATTAAATGGGTCTTGACAAATTCAATATTGTCCAAAGCAGAAAGAATCTCTTCTGGCTCTGTTGCAATTTAGGATTTTTTCTTGTTCTGTAAAATACAAAGCAAACCCCACAACAAACAAAAAAAGGAATGTGACTTTTTTACTCTTTGAACATCTGATTTTCTAGAAAGCTGGAAGGTTATGTAGAGGCGCTTATACACTATGGTGGGGGGAGCCTTTTCTTCCTCCTCCTCCTCCTCCTCCCCCTCCCCCTTCCCAGCCCCGGCAAACAAAACTCTTTTTCCTTCAGGGGCTGGAATGTCAGCTTCAGAATTCGAGGTTGTGAGCTTTAAGTCAGCTGTGGTTGGAATAGAAGATGGAGTGGTTTGGTGGCGTTTCCTTGGTCTGCCCCATGGCGTCCCACTGCAGAGATGCTCGCAGGACCATGTCCCAGGCCTGCACCCTTGGGGTCGGGGCAGAACGAGCCCGAAGCTCTCCACTTGCAGGCATCTGTTCGGAGGTAGCCTTAGGGCTGGCCTCTGCGACCCAGTTGGTGAGGGGCGCTGTGCATTTGCAGGCGGCATCGCTCTCGCCCCCCATCAGTGGGAGGTTATTACAATTTGGAGTGCGTTGGCCGGCCTCTCTACTCCGCAACCATCATGCCATAAAAGAGTTTTTCCTTGAAATATGTGTACCTATGGGGAGTAATTAATCATAAAAGCTTGGGGATTTCAGCTCTCTCATCAAAGCATCGAAGCCAGGGAAAGCTGAGCCTAAAAGCTGTGCTGATTACCCGGGGTAACCTGAGACAAAATCTATGGTTGCCGAGAGATCCTCTGCCCTAGTATATTGT
The DNA here is from genome assembly GCF_022355385.1 of Mustela nigripes. Lineage (NCBI taxonomy): Eukaryota > Metazoa > Chordata > Mammalia > Carnivora > Mustelidae > Mustela > Mustela nigripes. Next base: position 7,270,852 of record NC_081570.1, read on the forward strand.
GCGGTATTATAACTGCCTGATCTTCTCTCCCACTGACAATGACCAGTTATTCCTCATTTTCTCTCAAACGCAGCTGGGTTAGAATTTCATTTGCAGAAGGTATTTAGAGCAATTTAGAGACAAATGTCTCTGGTGTTTGCTCGGCACTTCCCCACCGCAGGCTTTGCTGAGCAGTTTTAGTATCGGGAGCTCCATCTAATCTGTTTAATTTTAATAAATCCCTGACTGGGAGAGGGAGAGGGAAAAAAGGAGAGAGAGAGAAACTCTGGACCAAATAATACTTCTTTTGAGTTAGTTGGCTGATAATTACTGTGGAGAGGAAACTGTTTTGTGCAATTATTATTTGATGCTCCTTTAAAAATAACACAAAACGAAACTGATCGATTAGTTAACCCATTGAAGAGTGTTTGCCCTACACATGCCCCATTCTGGGCCCCGGGGACTCGGCAGAGAAGAGGGCAGACAGCAACCCTGCCCTTGCCAGGCTAACATTCTAAGGGGAAGGCAGACATTTAACCAATGAGAAAATGAGATCCATAGTATGTAGAGTGGCAGGTGCCACGGAGAAAGACAATGCTGGGCGCACAGGGCTGAGGAGCACCAGCACCCGGTGGTGGGGAGGGGGGAGCTCTGGCTTGCACACCTGGACACGGCCACCGAAGCACACCTCTCTGAGAGGAAGATGAGTACTGGCCAGTGTGCATGGGTGCAGTTCCTCCTCGACCCCTGATGTGGGTGAGAGCTTTTAGAATTTCAGGCAGCAGGAACCCGGAGAGGCCTCCTACCCTTCTTCCTCTAAAGAGAGCCACAGGAGTCTATCCTGCGCCTCCGTCCAGAATCACTGGCCGTAATCACCCGTCTCCATTATCCTGTAAAATGCTGCTTCAATCAGTAATTATCTGTTTCCGAGTTGAGTCCCAGTAGGGTTAGTTCTGGCAGGACCTTTTCTGGGCAGAGGATTCCAAGATTTGATTGGAGTCTGGGGAAGAAGCGCCCCTACGTGGATTTACACTTCACTTTTTAAATTTCCAACTCTTCGGTGGGTCAGGTATGCTTGGTCCGTGGCTGGTGCTGACGGGGTGAGGGAGGAGGGGCTTTTGGAGAGGAGCCAGCATCTCCCCTGTCCCTAACAGTGCTTGGGAAGGAAAGAGAACTGGCTGGCTGGTGTGTAGGGGCGGGGAGAGTGTCCTGAGGGGAGGGACCAAGGTTCTGGCATCCTCCCCACGGCTCCCCGCAGGGCTCGTTGCAGGGGTGGGTTTGGAGCGCTGGCTTTGGGCGAGCTCACAGCTACTGTAGTCTTGGCTTTTCCTAGCAAATGTCACTTCAGGGAATTGCAGTGGAGCACTGCCTTGAATTATAATCTTGACTTTCTTTTTTTTAATAAACATCTCTTTCCTGAAAAGGCAAATCCAATTTTGTTTTTCTTTTAATATTATTTAATATTTAATATAGAAATTGAGGTCCCTGTAGTGCATGTCAGTTCAGTGGAAAATGAGGGTTACTTTAGGCACATCAGCTGAGTTTGTTTTAATGTGAAGCCTCAGCCCGGAGCAGGGCTGCCGCCTGCCCCTGTCACTGACAGGTTACATGTTGTGCTTTCTGATTCGGGGTGCTAGGGGCACCGGGGGCAGGCTAGTGGGGAGTGGATGGAATAGGCAGGCAAGAGCATTGGTTTGCAAAGGTCTTCTGTGTTTGTGGCTTTTTGGTTTTGTTTTGTTTTTGTGTTTTGAGTTCTCTCTTAGATGCTTTAAAGTCTGAATATAGAGTCAGTAATGAGAAACATGAAGTCATTGCGATCATTTATCATTTTCCTTGAAGTTTGTACTGCCATTTTGTGTAATTTACAACATTTCTTTCTTTTATCGGGAATTTTTTGGATGGAAGAGAAAAGCAGCTGTTCACCTTCGGAGTATTAGAATAAACGTTTTTGTTTTCCTTCCAAGCACTGGATTTTGCAGGCAGCACCTCAGCCACACAGGCAGCCGTGCATGAGCGTCACAGGACTGTGCGTGGGGTTTATGCCCTCCTGGAGCTGGACCACGTACGGAGGCTGTTCTCACCAGGCAGGCATCATGTCTGGGCTTTAAGTGGGCTGCAGTTCAGGAGGGTAGAGCAGCTTATAAACAGCCATAGAATCGGTCCAGAAAGTTGAAGGCTTGGACAGTGTTGTCAATAGGCTTACGTTGATTTGACACCCTGTCCGACCACAAAGTGTAGGAGGCAGGCTGCTTCCAAACACGTCAGCAGGCTGAGTGTAAGGTGGGTAACAGTGATGCCTGTTCGTTGTGGGGGGCATGAGGGGAATAGGTGGGGTGGGCGGGGAGGTAGTGCTGCCGTAGCTTACTCCTAATATATCTGTTGGCAGAGCAGGCTTCTAGAAAAACGAGCATCATTCACTTCTGTGTAATCCTTTATAATGGGGCCTGGGTGGTGTTGGGTGAGACTTGAGACTTGAGATACACTTTCTCAAGTGTGTAAGTAAAGGGCTGTGTTCTTGCTCATCTCATAAAGAGCCCAGGGGGAAGGGAAAACTAAGCAAAAGAGACGTGCCCCCATCCTCTCTCATTCTAAAAGGGGAAACAAGATCTGATCTTTCTTCTGTTCCTGGAAGCGGAACCCCTAATAGCAAAGCCGCCTCCTTGCTGGAAATGAACTTGAGGAAGAAACCTGATGGTCTCAACCTTGGTAGTGGGGTAGAGGTGAAGGGCTGATCTCGATGGAGTATTTCAAGGGGGAGTAAATTCTTACACAGATTTCAATTTAACTCTCTTTTATTACTTTTCTTTTTTATCATTTACGTCCATTTCATGAGGTAGTTTGCATGTCCTTGAATGGAATCTCGTTACCATGAAAGCTTTTTTAGCATTGATTTCATAACAGTCTTAATTTAATAGCTCCGTCATTACTGAGAAGCTCTGGGAGTGGGGCCCTGGCTTTCCAGGTCACTGACCTTTTAATTACAAACCTTGTTCTGATGGCCAGGTTATCGACTGGACAGCTCCCAGCTTGTGCCCCCAGGATGAGAACGAAAATAACTGTTTCCTCCCCCATCTCCAGGAAAAAAAAAATTGTAACCTCATGTGTTTCTAAAATTAATTTTCTCCCTCAGCTTTACTTTGTAATTAATTCTTTAATGTGTCTTAGTGAAGCCAGAAGTATTTTTATAACGCTGTTTTTTCTAGAGCTTGGGTCCAGCAGAGAGCTTGAGGGGGCAGGGAAGGAGGACCCCATGCTTGGCTGTGGCCCATTTCCTCACCCTCAGAAACTTCTGTGGCTGAGCTGGAAGGCAGGGTATTGGCTCTGTGAGGGATTGTCTGGCCCTTCTGATTCTTTCTTAATGAGATGTGGATTGTGGCATCGAGACTCAGATCCATTCCTACATTTGCTGGAGTAATTGTGTCTTTTCTGTCATGGACATTTTATTTTATTTCTCTGTTTTTTTTTTTTTTTTTTTTAAAGTAATCTCTACCCCCAATGTGGGGCTTGAACCCACGACCCCAAAGTCAAGAGTCATATGCTCCACCAACTGAGCCTGCTGGGTGCCCCTAACATGGACATTTTAAAAAGATGCTCCCCTTCTGGGCAAAGACGGGGATTAGGTGATTTTTCTCATTGTCTTACCTCTCTGTTAGTCAGAGATGACTGGAAGAAACAAAAGACCCGACCTCGAGAGTTCTGCTCAGTCATGAGGTTGAGCTGAATTAGATGATCCAGGTTCTCTCTCACTGATGATGAAGAGGGAAAGAAAGAGGAGAGGATGGTGGCTGGTGAGTAGGGTGGCCACTGGCTCTGGTTTGCCCCACACTGTCGTGGCTTTAACACTGGAACTCCTGTGTCCCGGAATTCCTGTGTTCCTTAGGCCTGGGCACACGGGTCACCCCACCCCGGCAGGGCAAGCCTTACCCCAGAGCGTGAGTGACCCAGAGAGACAAACTGGGTGTGTTTTAGGAAGCTGGAGGAAGAAGCTCACCAGCAGTCAGTCCCCGAGAGTCCTGCCTGCAGTCCAGTGGCATTTCCTCAGACACTGCCTGCTGTCACTCCCCTGGAGCCCGGCCCGGTGTGGGTCCCGTGCAGAGAGCCTCTGGGGCTGGGGCCGCGCCCTGCAGGCGAGTGAGGAGCTGCCGGTGCCCGAGCAGATAGGGCTGTGTACGGCAGCCTCGGGCTTGTTCCTGAGGATGATTGAGCACCTCCATCCATCTGTCGTGGACGGACCGTCTTCCTTCCCTGCGAGTCTTGCATCTGCAAATCCGTCGCCTGCTGTTCTGGACCAGCCTATCCATCACACTGACTGGTGTTCCCCCCATCAATTTTCCTGCTCCCCTTGTTATCCAAACTTGTCTTAAACTCCAGAGATTTTTTTCAGCATCCAGGCTGAGAGCTGCAGCAGTTAGACCAGCGGAAGGCTGTAGAAATGGGGACGCCATGGCTTCCCTGTTCAGAGAGGGAGCTGGTAGCACTTGTTCCCCCAAGAGTCACGTGGTTCCTACACTTCAACCTACCACGGGGGACCACGGCCCAGAGGAGCTTTGGTGGCGGGGGGCGGTGGGCAAAGCGCTTTTGGATTTACCCAGTTGCTTTGAGGTTTTTCCTGAAAATGAAGAATTATTCCTCTTTTCTTAACCTTGTGTGCCTGCAACAAGACCACAAGGAAAAGCAAAGTGACGTTATCATGTATGGTAGCAGTGGTTTTGGAGTTTTGTTTTCTTTTGGAAAGGTAAGCTACGTACGTGGCTTCAGATATTAAAACCATAAGGAAAGATACGCAGTAAAAAATTAGTCTTCCTTTTGTCTCTTTTTCCTGTCCCCCTCATTCTCTTTTCCAGAGGACGCTTCTGTTTATTCACAGTTTCTTCTGTATCATTCCCAAGATCATCTATCCATATAAAAGCACGTTAATATTTATTACTCCTCTCAGAGAAGCACAAACACTTTAAATACAGTAGTAGCATATTTTGCACTTCACCTTTACACTTGACATTACATTTGGGTATTCATTCCACATCAGCACCTACGGATCGGACTCATTCTTCTCAGTGGCTGCGTAGTACTCCAAGATGAGTGTGTATCAGACGTTTTTCTAACCAGTCCCAAATTAGTGGACATTTAGATTGGTTCCTGCCTTCTGCGAACGCCCCAGCGAATATTCTCGTGTTGATGTTGTTGACCCCGTGTCAGTTGGCACGATGCTAAAGTAGAAGCGCTTTGCATACGTGAGTAGGCCAGGGTATATTTTTCTTGCTTAAGGTTTTGTGAGACTTTGAATAGAAAGAATACAGAAAGAATATAAAACTGTTTTCTAATATAAATGGGACTATAGGTAGAAAGAATTTAATAAGAGAGAAAAGGCTGCGTAGCAAATTGTCGTTAACCCTTAGCACAGATTTGGATTCTGAGAGGACGTTCTGGTCATTGGTTACAGGAAAAAAGCTTTCTAAAAGAATCTTTTTTCAGCCCCTTTTTGAAGGGATGTGGGCTCAGAAATTTACTTTTTGATGCAAAAAGGCATTCAAATAAATGGAAAGCTTCAGAAACTTGGCTGCCACCTGTTCCAAATGGAACACACGGCTTAGTGTTCTTTTGTCGTTATTGGACGTTTTACGGGTCTTTGGCCATTGGTTAGGTCATTGGTCTTTATTCAGTACCTGTTGTGTGCAGAGTGTTACCAGGTTAGGCACTCCCTGAGAGAAGAATGAAGCACCTGTCTTGCACAGTGTAAGAGGCTCCTTAGAAGGAGGCGGGGACGGGGGTGGAGTGCCTCTGAACAGTGTCTACACGGAACCACAAAGGGCGCCAGAGTCTCAGTGAGAAGGCGGCCCTGTCCGACCAGGACAGACCGGCGTGTAAAGCTTGCTGGGCTGTGAGTCCCTCGAGGGCAGAGACTGTCTCACTCATCCCAGCTTCCTCCATTGCCAGCGGAGTCAGCCCCAGTGTGAGGCTAAGGCTAAGGAGGGAGGGCCTGGGCAAACGAGGCATAGGAGGTGCCTACCAGGACGAGTTGCAGAGGAGGTTCGCTTTTTCTTGACTTGACAGCTGCACACAACTGTTCGTCTCCGGCGCACACGTAAGGCGGATTCAGGACTGCTAGCCTGTTCACCGTCACCAACTGGAGTATGGTGTTTGTATGCAGTTCTTTTTTTGTTTTTGTTTTTTTTTAAAGATTTTATTTATTCATTTGACAGATCACAAGTAGGCAGAGAGGCAGGCAGAGAGAGAGGGGGGGAAGCAGGCTCCCTGCTGAGCAGACAGCCCGATGCGGGGCTCGATCCCAGGACCCTGGGGATTGTGACCTGAGCCGAAGGCAGAGGCTTTTAACCCACTGAGCCACCCAGGTGCCCCCATATGCAGTTCTTTTTGTCTTTAGCCTTGTAGTGTCCAGTGAAAATGCTCTTTTCTAGTTACTTAGGTCAGCAGAGTTCCTTCTTAACTGTCTTAACATGGACAGCCCGGGAGGCAGTGGGTGTAGATGGTCAAAAGAGTGGGGAAGGTTGTGTTAGGGAGTGAGGCTCATGCGGAGGCTTATGTGCTGTTAGCTGTTAGCTGGGTTGGCCCCTGGGCTCGGCAGAGAAGAGAATTGAGGTTGGTGAGATGGGCAACAAGGTAGGAGCCAGCCTTAGGTCTCAATATTATAAATCACAGTTGACAGCAGTATTTGAACCAGTTGAAACTCTGGCTTGGTGCTATCGAGGAAGTTAACTCTGGGCTCTGCATTTATGCTGAATAGGCCTGGCGATAGTAGAACCCAGGGAGAAGGCACTGCCACGTCTCTTGTCAAGTATGGAGGATCTGGATGGGGAAGGTGGCAGCAAAGATGGAAGAATGCCAGCACAGGGGCCCCCCCGGGGGGCTCAGTCAGTTAAGCCTCTGCCTTCGGCTCAGGTCATGATCTCAGGGTCCTGGGATCAAGTTCCGGCTTGGCCTCCCTGCTCAGTGGGGAGCCTGCTTCTCCCTCTGCTGCTACCCCCTGCCCACGCTGTCTTCTTGTGCTCTCTCTCTCACTCTCAATGAAATACAATCTTTAAAAAAAAAAAAAAGCCAGCATATTTATGTAAAGAATTTTAAGGTTTACAAAACACAGGTTAATTTCTTCTTCACTGTGGTCTTTTAGTAGGCAAGTTAGTAAACATTTGTTGAATGAATGAATACGTGATTTAATGAGTCTCCCATTTTATAGTTGAGGACACGGAGGCTCAGAAAGATTAGGTAGTGCAAATACGTGGCAGAAGTAGAGGTAGGACCAAGACTTCTGACTAGAATTCTTTGAACTCTGCCCCATTATTTCTGGGAAGAAAGGACAGAGCTACAGACATTATAGGAAAAAGAGTAAGCCATGCTCAGTAGTAGTAGTAGTAGTAAACTATCACTGTAGTCAAGATAGTGAACACCCTGGTCACAACCAGATGTTTCCTCCTGCCTTCCTTCTGCCACCCACCCCACCCCCCACTCTGGTTCCCACGTAAGCTCCGGTCTGCTTCCTTTCACGTAGATTACTTCGCCTTTTCCAGAATTTTATATGAATGGGATTGTAACTGTGTATACGTTTTGGTCTGGCTCTTTTCACACAGCATAATTACTCTGAGGTTGACTAGGTTGTCATGTGTATTAGCGTTTTGTTCCTTTTTTATTGCTGAATAGTATTCCATTGCTTGGATAGAATACGACTTATTTATCCATTCACCTGTTGATGATTATTTGAATTTCTGGTTTTTAGCTAATAAAAATAAAGCTGCTTTGAATATTTGTGTATAAGTCTTTGTAGGGACATATGATTCTTTTTCTCTAGAGCAGGTACTCAGGGGTAGAGTGTCTGGATCCTATGGCAGGTGTATGTTTAACTCTTGAACAAATTTCCAAACGGTTTTCAAAGTGGTTGTGCCATTTTTTTTCTCCCCAGTCGGGTATGAGTGTGTAGGTTTGGAGCCTGGAGAAGAGGAAGATGCAGGTGTCATATTTATAATGTCTTTTCAGTGGTAAAACCACGTGGCTTTGGAAGCATTGTTAAAAGAGACTAAATAATAGGTATGTTTGGAGTACTCCAGCGTGGGAGGTAAGAGTGCACAGACTGGGTTGAAATGCTAATGTCACCACTTTCTAGCTGTGTGGCCCTGGATAAAATACTTACCCTCACTGTGCTGTGGTTTGTCTGTCTGTAAAATGGGGTTAATGGTAGCATTTACTACAAAAGGTTCTTGTAAGGATTAAATGAAAATAAGGTGAAAAGCACTTAGCAGAGTGCCTGGTGCTGAAAATCAGGGCTTAGTTGACAATGACCATGATATGACAGAGTATATCCTGTTACAAGGCAGACTCTTAATGGGGTACCATCAGTTTGCTGTCATGTTTTTTTTTTTTTTTTTTTTTAATTTGTTTATTTGACAGACAGAGCTCACAATACGCAAAGAGTCAGGCAGTGTGGGGGAGGAAAGCAGGCTCGGCTCCCTGCTGAGCAGAGAGCCTGATTCGGGGCTCGATCCCAGAACCCTGGGATCATGACCTGAGCCAAAGGCAGATGCTTAACCCATTGAGCCATCCAGGCGCCCCACTGTCATGTTATGTTAAAAAGACAACTGTGTTGGTATCATAAAAATCCACCTCACGAGAACCTCTAGGAATTTTGAGCAGAGAGGGATTTAATACAGGCAGTTAGAAGCTTGCTCCCTATAGAAAGGGCCGGAGAGTGGAATCAAAGCCAGGCCTCCAGGAATGACTTGCTGGGGGTGGGTGCCGCTCCGCCCCCTGTTCCAGTCAGGAAAGTGGGGAATCAGGAGGCTGCCACCAGAACGTTCAAGTTCAAGAGCACACCCTTGTAGCTGTGACTCAGGGATCGGTAAGTTGCCGTTGCCACCACTGCAGTGTGTTCTACATCTATAGAAACAGTGACAGGACATTAGGGTGTGAACTTGGCTTCTGCCTCTGTAAAATTGCCCCCAACCCCCATGAAGCGAGGGCTAGAGATTGGGCACTGCGATAGGGAACCTAGGTATTTCCAGTATCTGACTTGCCGATTGGCCCATGTTCGCCATAGTCAGAAGCAGCAGGTATAGGTCTTTGACCTTGGTTCTACTTTTCAGATCACCTGCGAGTGCTCCTAACTCCTATCCAGAACCCTTGCTGCCAAGGAGTCTGGGGAGGGTAGCCTTTAGCATCCGGCGTCTCTAACAGAGAGGAAGGCACACTTGGAAGAAGTGGGAATGGACGCCGAGTGCCGTCGGAGGAGCCCGTAGAAAAAAAAGATTCACACATAAAACATATTTGCCCCCAAACAACTTCTAAGCGCCTCTTGATCACAAGCCTCTTTCTTACTGAAGGCTTAACTGGGGATTTTCCAAGCCATTTAGATAAACGGTCCACAAAATGAGGGAGGCATTCGTTGGGCTCCGAAACACTCTAATAAAAAAGTTGTGCCGAGGGGCACCTGGGTGGCTCAGTGGGTTGAAGCCTCTGCCGTCGGCTCGGGTCATGATCCCAGGGTCCTGGGATCAAGCCCCGCATCGGGCTCTCTGCTCCGCGGGGAGCCTGCTTCCCGCTCTCTCTCTGCCTGTTTCTCTGCCTACTTGTGATCTCTGTCTGTCAAATAAATTAAAAAAAAAAAAAAAAAAGTTCCGCCGAAAGAGTTCACTGTTTCAGTCTTCAAGCAGGTGGCGGTGGTTTAGTTGTCGATCTGAAGTACTTCATTCAACAAAGAGCAAGTTGGGTGTATGGAGGATTTTGTGTTTAGTCACCTGTTTTGAGAAGAGCTGGCCCGTTCGTTGTTGACAGAAGCCGTGTGGTGATGTGTCTTCGGTTTGTCTGAGAGATAAATATTGACGTGTTCTTTATCCCCCTGGCTTTCCGAGCTGGTTGTAAGAGTACTTGTCAGTCCTTCCTGGCTCACTTAGGGATGGGGTCGTAATGAGATTCAGCTGCTAAGGGTGGGCAAGCGAGTTTTCACCAAAGGGACTCCATGGTACGTGGGTTTGTCCGGGAAATGTGGGACGTTTAACCTAAGGTCTGACATGAGGCAATCTCTGCTTTACAGTGTTTTATGTTGACTGGACTATAGTTAGAAAGATTTTCAACTAACTTTGAATAGTATTCATTCATGTACCAGTACATTATCATATTAACATTTGTGAGCCTCTCCTGCTGTGTGTGTGTGCATGTGTTAAGAGTATCTGTGTTGGGGCGCCTGTGTGGCGCCAGTGGGTTAAAGCCTCTGCCTTCCGCTGGGGTCATGGTCCCAGGGTCCTGGGATCGAGCCCCACATCAGGCTCTCTGCTCAGCAGGGAGCCTACTTCCCTTCTCTCTCTCTCTGCCTGCCTCTCTGCCTACTTGTGATCTCTGTCAAATAAATAAATAAAATCTTAAAAAAAAAAAAAGAGTATCTGTGTTTGCGAAGTATGAGTTAGAGTGTTTTTATTTATTTATTTATTTATAAAAAGATTTTATTTATTTATTTGACAGACAAAGATCACAAGTAGGCTGAGAGGCAGGCAGAGAGAGAGGGGGAAGCAGGCTTCCCACCGAGGCGAGAGCCTGACTCCGGCTGGATCCCAGGACCCTGGGGTCATGACCTGAGCTGAAAGCAGAGGCTTAAACCCACTGAGCCACCGAGGCACCCCTAGTGTGCTTTTATTTTAAATTTACTTTTCGTTGTAGACTTGCTAGGTTGGTCAGTCAACAGCTCTATCTTCTTTCCATTTGGGATAGTGAGTAGAGGTCGCTTCTAACGGTCCCGAGGCAGCAGTGTGGTGGGGCAAGCAGGTTCCTGCTTCCATTGAACAACTCGACTACTTTTTCCCTTCCAACTTTCCACAGGCCTACATCTGGTTTTGAAACCAGCCTGGTAGGCCCTAGTCTTCGCAGATGTCGCTCCTTTCATCAGACAGAAGACTTGTGAGCACTCCAGTCTCTTACTGTTAATTATTCTTTTTAGTTTGAAAGCCCTTTCGAGCAATCTTTCTGTAATTAGATTGTCGAGGAGATTGTAGTAAGACAGTGGTCTTTAAGTTTTGTGTAGATTTTCAGTTTGTTAAATGATTGCAAAGGCTTTCATTCATAAAGTTGAAGTTTACTTTATCATGGCATTTCAGGGGAAAAAATGATGACCGTCTGTGATAAATTAAATATCACAACCACACAAATGTCATCTTTTCAACAAAACCTAAAAGTGCAGAGGAACGGGGCTCTCGTCCACTCTGGTTTGGGCTTCAAGCTGGATCTATACTCTCAGCCGACAGGAAAAATATTTTACCACTGACAGGGGTAAACCTGTGAAGCTGAAGAACAAAGCCATACCCTCTTCTGCTTTGCGAGTCACAAACAGAATTGTCAATTAAATTATTCTAATTGCAAAATTTGGGGTCTTGGCCGAAAGAACACAGGTTGAGTTTGAAGAAGAGGCTGTTAGAAAAATCGGTTTAACTTACAAACGGAGCTAATTTGTATAGAATGTAATTGAAAGAGAATAAATATGGAGATTCATGATGACCTCTTTTGAGTCCATTTCTGATATTTACTTACAGTTTTTTTTCAGTCAGAGCCTCTCCGTGAAGCAGTCCTGAAAAGAGCAGACTAAGTACTAAAATAGCACAGGAAATAGTGCCATCGTGTGCAAGACCTGAATGTCTGATTTTGAAAGGTTTTTACCCTTCATTCATGCATTCATCCGGCAAGTATTTATTGAGCCTGTTTTTTTACAAGGCATTTTGCTGGCCCTAGGACCAAGAATATCAGGATTGATAAAATGCAGTATTTTGGGGGTGGAGACAGATGTGTGAAATGTGCAGAATTGTCACAGTGAAGCAAAGGTGCTCTGATAGAAGGTATTGGGAGGGTGGGGGCAGGAGTGTTTGCATCGGGAGGGTCGCTGAAACCGGGCTACAGAGAACGAGTGTGGGCCGAGCAACAGCCATCTCAAAGACTCCAAGGCAGAAAAGGAGCCTGATGTGACCCAAGAACGCATAGTAGTCATCAGCAAAAAGAAGAGGGACATCTTACCAGCTTCCGTCTGGAGAAGCCATTGAAAAGAAAAGTTCCATTGGAGTTTCATATCCGTCAGTCTGTAATGTTTCGTATCACCAATGACCAAATTCACCCCTGTTCGCCAGGCATTCCTAGCGTGTGGTCTGCTGAACACTGTGCTGAGTGCATGCAGTGGGGACACAAAAACCCGCGTCATTGCAGAACTTGGTGCTGAGACCGTAGAAACTACTAGGGATGCAATTACCGTGACTCATAAGCAAGCCCGAGGTGATTTGATCCGGCCTGTAGGATCACCGCTAGCCTATATAGATTGCTTTACATTTTAAAAAGTGTTCTCACATACGTTTACTCATTTAATCTTCATGCTAACCCGAATTAGTTCCTCAAAAAAAGTGCCCGTGAGTGTGAAGGCTTTGGGCAGCCCGCCGAAGCTGAGGAACAGGTGTCTGCTATCACTGAGCGGTTGAGTTTCAGTGCACCGTCTGCTCATGCGGACTGGGGCGCGCTCCTTGAAGAGTTCTGTTATTAGCAAGGAAAGCCGGAGTGACCACAGAGGTGGTTTATTTCCTGCGTGCCTTTTCACATACCTTTCTGTGATCAGGAATAGGAGTTGAATGTAATTTTAGTTTTATTTCGTGGGATTTTCTCGCTGCCTTCTGCTAGGGTTCTTGCCTAGAGAGCTTATTCTTGCGTTCGAGGAGAGGAAGGTTCGGGTTTGAGAGGATGGCTGCATTCAGAAACACTGTTGACTTTGTTGTTCTGTGTGGAGGCTTTTATCAGGACAGTAAAGGGTAAACAGAGTGATCTCTGCTCTAGCGGAGAGGTCGAATGGTTGCATCACACAATCTTCTAGAGCATCTTGCAGCAAATACATGGGTTATATTAAAAATTGCAATCATATCATTTTTTATAGTAAATTGCTGACCTTATGCAGTAGAATCAGCTTTATTGAATTTCGCCAAAAATGCGTTTATAATTCTGCCATACACACATGATATTCATGTCCTTGCTGTCCATGTGGAAATGTCCCTCTTTATGATGTTAAACAAATTAAATCGACTTTCTCCTGAGCCGCTGTGCCTCACCTTTAAGATCCACTCTCAGGAGCTGAACCTCCACGGAGCAGAGCTCACCTCCGTCAGCACGGATGTCATCACGTTACCCGGAACACCGGAGTCTGGTGCCCTAGGAAGCCTTGCCCCAGTGACACAGACCTGGCTTTGAGATTATTTTGAGGTGGTTCCAGGGCCGTTAATGTGTATCGCGCGTACAGCTGAACGCTAACAAGGCCTTACCGTAATTGCTCTGTTTGGTTTGAGGAAATGGTAGGTATTTGTTTAAAAGCATCTCATGATGAGCTGAGAGTAGTTCACCCAGTCTGGTTGGTTCTCAGCTACTCGTTGGTGAATATTCATCGCAGAAGTTTAATCCTGGATCAGTTCTTTAATTCTCTGTAGCTCTGCTTCCTTTCCTGCCAGGGACGGGTCCAGGATGCAAACTAGTTTTCAGGTCAGTCTGACAACAAACATGGTCAGGAAGTTATAAATCATTTTCAGGTCAAACAAGCATTTTTAAATTTTCTGGTTCTTAGAATCATAGCTCTGAGTTTGTTTCTCCTTTATATGGACTGTTAGGTAGGTATATGTCTATGTATGTCTTTTTTACGAATTGCTGGTTCCCAGTTTCATACACAGAGACAGTATGATTCAGTAGGAAACCCATCCATCCATTCTCTAATTTAGTAAATACCCGTTTTCTCTGTGGCCAACATTTGTGCTAAGCGCCGAAAATATAAAAATAAGATTTAATATTCGTGGTCTACTGAGGTTCCATGATGTGTAAACACGCGTCGTATGCGTGGTAACAGATTACAGGGCTCTAATAGGTATATGTGGAGGGGCCCAGAGGAGGGGGTGACCTGTTCTTTGGTGGGGCAGGAGGATTAGAGTGGAAGGGTTAGAAAAGGCATCATTATAGGGGAAGTTAACCTTATAGGTCTCCCCAAGAGGATTAGTTGTCTTTAGGGTTTGGGGAGCAGTGGCTGACTTTAATCTCTGCAGGGATGTCATTTTCTCTGACAGTAGGAATGGCCTGGAGATTCAGGAAACAGGCTGGAAAGTTGGAGAGGTAGAAAGGGGTCAGACCTTAGGTATAGTAACTTGGGGTTTGGATTTTATTACGTGGACGGTGGGGAAGCACTGAAGGTTTTATGTTGAGTAATGTTGTGCTGTTTGTGTTTGAGAAAGCTCTCTAGAGGCCGGGTAGGCAGTTGGGAGTTTGGTGCAGTAATTCAGGTGAGAAATGATGGATGGACAAGGGCGGTTGTTCTGGGGTTGGAGAGGATGGGTTGGGGACGGTAGGGAAGAAGAATCTGCAGGCATTGGTGGCCGAGTGATGGAAGGAGTGCAGGCGTGAGAGGCGTCTGCGCTCACTGTCAAGGTTTTGGCCTGGGGACCTGGGTGGAGGAGAACAGATAGAGGGGAGAGAGCACCGGTCCAGGAGTCAGACAACATGAGGTCCAGCGAGGGTCCCTGTGTGATGAGTGCTTACACCGGTGGCTGCACCACAGTGTGTCACCGTCAACACCAGTGGCGTGGTGTGGGTCTCCTGGCTTTCATATTACTTCCACGTGGTGACTGTCAGATGTTCTTTCTGTGCAGACGCTGATGAGTGGTCTCACTGACATTGGAAGCTCTCTGAAGCTAGAGAAGATGGCATTTGTGAAGCAAGTGGTATTTTATCTGGAAATGGCTTCTCTCTCTCTCTCTCTCTTTTTTTAGATTTTTAAAATTTATTTGACAGACAGAGATCACAAGTAGGCAGAGAGGCAGGCAGAGAGAGAGGGGGAAGCAGGCTCCCCGCTGAGCAGAGAACCCAATGCGGGGCTCAATCCCAGGACCCTGGGATCATGACCCGAGCCGGAGGCAGAGGCTTAACCCACTGAGCTGCCCCTGGGCTTAACTCACCTAGGCACCCCTGGAAATGGCTTCTCCATGAGAAGGCTGTCACTGCTTCCTGGTGAAGCCTGCCTCTCCTTTCCAAGAAGAGGGTCTCACTTCCAAGAAGAGGATCAGGATCATGGTGGGCTGCCACTGGAAACACTTCTTCCAGAAAGCTCCTCTCTCCCCCGCCATCTGTTCTGTTTGGCTGTTTATTTTATTTATTTATTTGATCCTTTTATATTTGTATGTATTTCCACTAACCTACTCATGATGGCCAGTAGGCTCTGCTGAGGTCTCCACGAGTGTCAAGGCCTCCCTGCACAGTGTACGACCTGATGGTGACAGCGACCTGACCCTGCATGTACCGTGGTTTTCTGGTAGCAGATGGCCTTCTCGGTACCTTAACTCTTACGAATCTATGAGTCAGAGGGGTAGAAAGCATGTGGAGCTCAGACAGAAAGCCCGAGGCAGCAGCTCCAGCAGGAGTGAGAGCGAAAGAGACCCAGTTAGTGTTGTTAGAGGTGGATGACTCCCTGGGAGGTCGCCCAGCTCACTCAGTGCGGGTGCCCTGGAGGGGGAGTGGGGAAGAGCATTTTCCTTTCTCATCTCCTCTGGTGCTGGTCCAGCTCCACCCCAGGGGCAGACTCTCAGCCGCAGACTGCCCTGTGGCTCCCTTCCGACCCATGCCTCGGGCAGAGTACACTTATTTTGGTGGTGGGTTATGATCCGCAGTTTTATTTATTTATTTATATTTAAAAAGAATTATTTATTTATATGTTTATTTGACACAGAGAGAGCACAAGTAGGCAGAGAGGCAGGCAGAGGGAGAGGGAGAAGCAGGTTCCCCGCTGAGCAGAGAGCCCGATATGGGGCTCGATCCCAGGAACCTGGGATCATGACCTGAGCCGACAGCAGCCACTTAACCGACTGAACCAGCTGTGATCTGCAGTTTTAGAAATCATGTAGGTTGCACACCTTTTTCAAAAAAGCATACGTGAGAGCAAGTTTCTTCCCTGTAGAGATCTTGCTCAGTTGGCTTTTGTCCAGCCTTTTCATGGAAAACAGCCTCCGTATTTGTATTGGGGCAGCTTTAAAGCTGGACGTCTCCAGAATTCACCCCTCTGGTCCCCGCATTAGAGTCATCTGCAGGACGGCTCCTGGTCCCCACACGTTCCCCCTACCCCAGCCCGGTCAGGTCTCTCACTGACCATTTGTGTCTGGGATGGTCATTGTCGTAGTCTCCTTTGATGGCTTTTGCCTCTTCTGGTTTTTTTTAGATTAAGATTTTAAAACATTATATTGAAAAGAAATTGTTAGTGCATGGTTTGGATGTGTGGTATTGGCATCCTTTGCCCTCTGGTAACTTTTCAAGACATTGGCCTAAAGAGCCTTTCTCCTTCCTCTTTCCCTGCGCACATGGGGGCGGTGGGGGGGGGGGGTGGGGAAAACTATGGAGAAAAACATGTTAAAGATGACTTCCAGTGTAAAACGAGAGGGAAAAATCAATGTTTAAGGAAACCCAAAAAAAGCACCTCTCATTATAGTAATTAAATGGCAGCATTTAACCTATCAGAATGTTCTGCATGTGTGAGAGACAAGCCGGGGAGCTGTGGGTGAAATTACAGCTCTAATCCTCAGGGAAGAGAATAGTTAAATAATTTGTTTTTGAGGTGCAAGAGCAGAGCCGGGGAGGTTGTGAGTGTGCGTGTGCGTGTGTGTGCGCGCGCATGTGCCCCTGTGAGGGTGAGGGGCCGCGCTGCCTGTGTTTACCGAGAATACCCTGGAGATCAGTATTTATCAGCACCTGTGTGCTGTCAAGAAGAACACAAGCTGCTGTTGCCCGTTCATTAGGTTTCCAGAAGAGTCCAGGTCTCACCTGTGGCCAGGCGTTGCATCATAACCGTAGGACTTGCTTCACGCCTGCCCTCTGGGACACACAGGAATAGATTGGAGAGGAGGCCGGGTGAGACAGAAAGAGAGACAGGAATTAGGGAAGGAAGGAAGCGGAATAATTTTAAAGAATGTGCATGGCACAGACTGTCGGGCAAAGCATTCCGACTGACAGGGCTGGCACTCGCAGGCCAGGCTGGACATTCAGTGAGCGCGGGGCCAGAGGGAGAGGGGCCGCCCTCTCTGTACGGCCTCCTCTGCCAGTGTTCCCGGCTGCTGGCAGGGCTTGTCCTACGCCGTGATGCAGCGCTGGGGTCTCTGTGCATGACGGGGATTAGCCGTGGATCCGATCTGCCCCGTCAGTGGCGTGACCTTTGTCTCTCCGTGCCCCTGGCTGCACTTCGTGCTACTGTTAACGCTCTGGCCTCTGCAAGCTGCTCTGTTTCTCCCGGGTTAGTCCCCGAGATTGGCAGCTG
Organism: Mustela nigripes; assembly: GCF_022355385.1. NCBI lineage: Eukaryota > Metazoa > Chordata > Mammalia > Carnivora > Mustelidae > Mustela > Mustela nigripes. The sequence goes on from NC_081570.1 coordinate 7,288,121, forward strand.
CAGTCAGAATTCCACAGGATAGGCTGATACATAGCAAAGGGGAGCCGTGCACATCTGTCCCCATGCCCCTCATTAGGGCATGAGTTCTTCGGTGACTTGGGGTGGGGGTGCCGAGATGCTGTGTTTCTTTTAGGCTCACAGTCCCTGCCGGTCTCTATGAGAGTACGAAGGGTTTCTATTATACTAATAAGGAGCCCTGGGGACTCTGGTTACAGTGTGATAATCGTCCCCTTGGAGGGCCCAAGGCAGTCTGTGTGTGCTGACCTCATCCTGGGGGAGAGCTGATGAAACTCGGGCGGCCTCGCTGCCTGCTGTGGAGGAGGAGGGGACAGGGTTGCCGGGTTCTTCTTCTCCTGCTTCATTATTATCACTCTTGCTTGTCTTTGGGGCATTTCATCAAAACTTATTCAGTTTTGCATAAGAACTTTCAAGAGCTGATGAACCTAATGGAAAATTTTCTGTAGTAACTCAGTACAGCAACTCCCTTCACAAATACTAGCTAATTAATCCTCAGAGCACCCTGCAGACTGTAGAGGGATCATAAGGGCAGTGACATTTTTAAATTTCCATTTTATAGGCTGAGAGACTGAGGCACCTGGAAGAATCTGTGACTTGGGTCCAAGGTAGGGGGGTGTGCCACAGATCAAGAAGCTGAGCTTAGAGCTTCTCTGCCTTTTGGCTTCTGTTGAAACTGCTGGGTCCCACCTTAGAGGCACTGAGAAAACCACCTGGATTTTGCTTCTCCTCCCAGCCTTCCCCTGATCCCCACGTGACGCTGTGTTCGTGTTCACGACTACAGATCCCTGCCATTCGTTGTCATTGCTGCCTGGTATCTGCGGAGAGTCTGTGCCGTCGCTGGCTTTAGCCGGTCCCCTAGGTGGACATCTAGGTGATTTCTGCTTGTTGCCACTATAGCAACCCTTCTTTAATATCCTTAAGAAATAGGCATTTTCTTCCTTTTGTGATTACCTTTTTAGAGTAAAGACCTTAGAGTGGAACTCTGGGGTAGGGAGGTGGGCTCGTCTTCATCTCCTTGCACATTGCTGGCCTGTGCTTTGACAGCCTGTGCCCGCTCCCATGTCGGCAGCTGCCCCTGGTGCGCTTGAGCCGCGCATGAGCTCCGTGAACTCAGCTGTGTCGTCATCACTGAGTCTTCTTCCGGGCAAGTGTAGAAGTCGCTGCCCAGGTACACACACACCACCTCAACAGCATAGAAATACTCACCTGTTTCTCTTCTTTTATGCATTTAGTTTTCTTGTATAGAATTTGATTTGTTGTTAGTAGAGCCATAGGAGAGAGAACTTTCTTTCTTCCTAGTGACCAACTCCATTGTTCCAGCACCATTTCCTCCCGCTCATGTCACGTCACTGTTCACATATAGGAAACTCTTAAGTATGCTGATGTGCGGTCAAGGATGATCTGTTCTTGTCCTCGGATATACGTATTGCTTGTTGTATCTTGATTGTTGTAGACTTGTTACTTTTTTTTTTTTTTAGATTTTATTTATTTATTTGACAGAAATCACAAGTAGGCAGAGAGAGGGAGAAGCAGGCTCCCCGCTGAGCAGAGAGCCTGATGTGGGGCTCGATCCTAGGACCCTGAGATCATGACCTGAGCCGAAGGCAGAGGCTTAACCGGCTGAGCCACCCAGGCACCCCTTGTTACATTTTTTTATCCATGTAGTGTAAATTGTACTCTCCCTTTGTACTTTGGAAGAATATTCCTGGCTTTTCTGGCCCTTGTGTACTACTTTTTTTTTTTTTTTTTTTTAAAGATTTTTAAAAATTTATTTGACAGAGAGAGAGGGCACAAGCAGGGTAGGCGGTAGGTGGAGGGAGGGGGAGAAGCAGGCTCCCCGCCGAGCAAAGAGCCTGACATGGGACTCAACCCCAGCACCCTGGGATCACGACCTGAGCTGAAGGCAGAGGCTTAACCGACTGAGTCCCCCAGGCGCCCCTTGGCCCTTGTGTACTTCTAAGCTCATGTTCAAGGCACTGCTTCAGGTTTCCTCCCCTCCTCCTTGATCCCACCCCTCCCCCTGCCAATCAAAAATAAAAATCCTTTTGGAATTTGGAATTACATCCAATGTAGAAATTGCTTTGGGGAGAATTGGCATCTTAGCGATACACAGTTTTCCACTCATGAAGGTGGTGTATTTTTCAAGTAAACTACGGTCCTTGCTGATGAAGTTTGACACTGTTCCTTTTTTTTTTTTTAATAATTTTTAAAATTTTTTTTATAAACATATAATGTATTATTAGCCTCAGGGGTAGAGGTCTGTGAATCGCCAGGTTTACATACTTCCCAGCACTCACCATAGCACATACCCTCCCCAATGTCTATAACCCCCCCACCCTCCCCGCCCCGCCCCCCACCGCAACCCTCAGTTTGTTTTGTGAGATTAAAAGTCTTTTATGGTTTGTCTCCCTCCCAATCCCATCTTGTTTCATTTATTCTTTTCCTACCCCCCAAACCCCCCATGTTGCATCTCCACTTCCTTATATCAGGGAGAAGTTTGACACTGTTCTTGCATTAACACTTACAGGGCCTTAATTTTTTTATTTATATTTTCTAATCTTTGCCAATATTTAGGAAAGGTATGGATTTTTATGCTTTAAAAATGATCTTACTGTATTCTTTTTAGTAGTCCTAATTGTTCTTACTGGTTTTCTTAGTAACACATTATGTGGAAATAGCATTTTCTCTTTCCAGTGTTATATGACTTTGTTCTTATTTTGACGGGGCCCCCCAGAACAGGATTAACCAAATACATGTGCTCAGGGAAGTGAAATGTTTCTCTTCAAAGCATCAGTTTAGAAACAAAAGGCATAGGAATATGAAAGAAATAATAACAATCCCTAGACTTTTAACCTATGCTAGCCAATATGTATTCTTCGACCAAAAATGCTTGACATGCTCGTAACAACTTGGTATTAGACATTATTTCCATTTTTTTCAGGCGGAAAAGCTGAAAGACAGTGGACATGATTTCCAAAGTCACTTGGCCAGTAGATCAGTGACTAGACTCCAGAAGTGTTGCTCTCTGTGTGAAACAGAGCCACCGCCTCGGAGAGGGAGGCGGAAGGGCTGGGGGCCAGTAGAGCTGCTGCCCCTGCCAGCACCACCACAGCCCTTCCTACAAACACTGTAAAGTCTGGGGCAAAAGGGCAAGTTTTTGACTTAAAGAGTACGTAAGAGGAGAATACCATGGGCCATCAAAGGTGACCTCTCCTGTCTCAAGGAGGTGTGCGCTAATGGCACCTTCTGTATCTTCAGGCTGCTGCTACCCTCACCCTGAGACAGATTATGGCACTGGATGGAACATTGGATTAATGTGGGGCTGGATAACTGCAGGTTGGGGCACTGGGGCTGCCGTTGTCACCAGATCTTGTCTGTCTGTGCACTGTCACCGGATGGTAAGATTTCAATTCTGCTTTTAGCTGTCTCTTCCCTGCACAGAAACTTGGGGTAGCTCTTCGTCGTTGTCTTCTTTTTCTTTTTTTTTTTCTTAAGATTTATTCATTGAGAGAGTGAGCGAGCGTGCATGTGGGCGCACCAGTGGGAGGGGCAGAGGGTGAGGGAGAGAGAGAGAGAGAATCCCTAGCAGACTCCCCACTGAGCACCAAGCCCGACTCGGGGTTCAATCGCTACAATCCCCAAATCACAACCTGAGTAGAAACCAAGAATCAGAGGCCCAGTCAACTTCGCACCCAAGCACCCCTATAGTTCTTCATTTCTTATAGGATCAGATCCTGCCTGTGCATACTCTTTCCGACCTGGGCTTCTTCCCCCCCCCCCATCTTTTTATTTTGAATAAAATTTATTTCAGAACTACTGAAGAATTGAATGGTGTACTCAACATCCAGATACCTCAGATACCTCTTATCCAGTCTCTCAGTTGTTAACATTTTGCCACACTTGCTTTCTCTCTTTCTCTTTCTACACACACACACACACACACACACACACTTATTTTTCCTGTTTTAAAAGTAAGTTTTAGGTACCATGACACTTCAACCCCAGTTATGTCAGCATGTCTCCCCAAATAGGGCATACTCTCATGTGACCATAGCACCTTGTCACACCTAGGAGATTAACACTAATTCCATAAAATGGTCTCACGTGTAGCCCATACGTATATTTTCCCAGTCCCCAAATTTCTTCTGTACCCTGTAGTCTGGAGCTCATGTAGGGGATTTTACTGCTGTGTCTCTTCATCAGGAACTGTCCTCTTGCCCTTTCTTGTTTTACTTGTCATTGACTATTTCGAGAAGGTCAGTCAGCTCAGTTTTATAGCATATCATACATACTGGATTTGTCTCATTGTTTCCCCTTGATAAGGTTGAAATTAAACATTTTCGGCAAGGATACTTGATAAGCAATATCATGTCTTTATTATTGTATCACATCAGAAGGTGAGAAATGTCAGATTCTTGCTAATGGTGGCGTTACGTCGATCACTTGGTTTGTCAGGTAGCTACCAGATTTCGCCACTGTAAAATTCTCCTTTGTAACGAGTAAGACATCTGAGACATGCTTCTTTGAGGGCATGTTCTCTTAGTGCTCAAGAACCTGTCATTCGGTGATTTTAGCGACCACTGGAGATCCTTGCTTGAATCAGCTGTTTCTTTGGGATTTTAAAAATAGTAATTTCCCAATTTTATTGTTTTATATACATTCACTGCGTAGTATTTTTCTATAAAGAAGAACTTCCTCACCTTCCCTTTTCTGGCTCTCTTTCTCTTGCTCTCACTTTCCTTTGAGTATCACCGTATATTCTTTAGTTCAGAGTATTATAGTTCATTGTTATCATATTTCATTTTAATGCTCACATTGTTCCAAGTTAGATCAGTGGGTGCCTTGTTCAGGTTAGCTCCTGGGTCCTTTGCTTTCTGGCACAAATGTCTCAGGTGCACCTTTTACTGTCTGTGACCTAAGCCAGGCATCAGACATTTTCCTCAAGTGTTGTTTAGTAGGAACATTACTTAGAAGCTGGGACCTGGACACTGGTTTTACACACACACACACACACACACACACACACACACTGTTTTCTTTTTTTCACATAACTTATGTGTATATGTATACATGCAATTCAAACAATATTATAAGATTTTCCTTTTGTCTCTTATTTTGCATTTATATATTTTCTTATAGTGAAAAACTGGATTTTTCAGAAGTTTTATACAGTTATCATTTATTGTTTCTCATAAAGAAAAATGGTTTTTAAGTTACAAACGAATATTATCATCAATATTTCTCTCACTGAGGAGCTTAAGAAAGTTTTGAGCTATCTTTGCAGCTCTTTCTGTCTTTAGAGTAGATTAGAAGTTTTCTGAGTTTTAGCTCTGTGGAGGTCTGGGGTCCCCCACAACCCTTTCAGGGAGTCAGGTCAGAATGATTGTCAAAGCCAGCAGTAAGACATTATTTGCCTCTTCATCATGTTGACGTTGGCAGTGACCCTGCAGAAGCAAGGCTGGGTAAACCTGCTGGCCTCTCGCTGTAGTTTCTACTGCTGTGCACAGGCAGTTTAAAAAAATGCTATTTCACTGAAGACCATCCTTGATGAAAGAGTGAAAATGATTAATTTCATTAAATCTTGCCAATTGAGTATGCATCTTTGTAATATTCATGTGACGAAATAGGAAATAGGCATTAAGTACTCCTGCATTCGTAGCAGAGTGGGTGCCTGAGGAGAAGTTCTCGTGTGCTCGTTTGAGTTATGAGCTGAACTAGCTGCTTTTTTTCTTGGATATCAGTTTTACTTGAGGGAGTGACAGAGACGCTGTGATCAAGTCAGACTTCGGTGTTTGGAAGACACAGTCTCAAAAATGAAGAATAAAATGAGCCGGTTGTTTTGTGGGAAGCATACTGACAGTATTTGTTGTCAGTAATAAAAGTTGAACTTTCAAATGAAATTAGAATTTTGGAAAAACATGTATCCACCACCGTGAACTAGGCAGTTTCCCCACAGTTAATGAATTCTGAGGAGATCATGGTGATCTGATGAGTGTGCTGTTTTGATAGTTTATGCTCAGCAGGGAGCTGCTTCCCCCTCTTTCTCTCTGCCTGCCTCTCTGCCTACTTGTGATCTCTGTCAAATAAATAAATAAAATCTTCAAAGTACAAGATAGACCATTAGATTTTAATGAAACAGGATATGGAAGTTTATTGATAGAATTTCAGATACCACATTGCAACGAATCCTTAAGAAACTGGCACTTGTGGGGATGCCTGGGTGGCCCAGTTGGTTAAGCATCTTGACTTCAGCTCAGGTCATAATCTAGAGGTCCTGAGATCAAGCCCCATGTTGGGCTCCCTGTTCAGAGGGCAGTCTGCTTCTCCCTCTGCCTCTGCCCTAACTCTGTCCCTGACGCATGCTCACGCTCTCTCTCTCAAATACAAAATAAAGAAGTAAATAAAAGACTCCTCTCTTTTTGCGCTATATATTTGTACTAGTCTGTATTTTCTTCTTTTGCTTCAGCCAAACCAACATATCATAGCAGATACGAGAATCCTGTTGTCTTCCATTAAGCCAGACATAAAAGAGATTTGCAGAAAAGTTAAAGTGTGCTACCCTTCTCAGTAATTATTTTTTGTTCTGGAAACTAGTTCTTTTTTTTAAGATTACTTATTTGAGAGAGCGCTTGGATTTGTGTGTGCAAGTGGGTGGAGTGGCGGAGGAGGAGAGTCTTCAAGCCGAGCCCCCGCGGCAGGCTCAGTCTCAGGGTGCAGGAGACCATGACCTGAGCTGAAACCAAGGCTTGGACGGTTAACTGACTGAGCCACCCAGGAGCCCCTACTTAGGGTTTTTTTTTTTTAAAAGATTTTATTTATTTATTTGACAGGCAGAGATTACAAGTAGGCTGAGAGGCAGGCAGAGAGAAAGGAGGAAGCAGGCTCCCTGCTGAGCAGAGAGCCAGATGCGGGGCTCGATCCCAGGACCCTGGGATCATGACCTGAGCCGAAGGCAGAGGCTTTAACCCACTGAGCCACCCAGGCGCCCCTGTTTTGTTTTTTAATAAAGATATTATTCATATTAATATGTAGGAAGTTTATTACTATTATTTTTAGCTGAATTATTTTTAAATTTCTTAGTTTTGATTTTTTTAAAGATTTTTTTTTAAAGATTATTTATTTATTTATTTGACAGATAAAGAGAAGCAGGCCTCCCCGCCAAGCAGAGAGCCCGAGGGCAGGCTCGATCCCAGCACCCTGGGATCATTACCTGAGCCAAAGGCAGAGGCTTAACCCACTGAGCCGCCCATGTGCCCCAAGACTTTTTAATTAATCTCTGCACCCAGCCCCGGTCCCGAACTCACAACCCGGGGATCAAGAGTCACATGCTCTTCCGACTGAGTCAGCCAAGCACCCCTTCAGTTTTGATTTTTTAATTGAGGAATAATTGACATACAATATTATATTAGTTTCAGGTGTCCAATGTAGTGACTCAGTATTTATATACATTATGAAATGGTTGCCAGGATAAGGCTGGTTACCATCTGTCACCATACAAAGTGGTTACAGTGTTATTGACTATCTTCCCTTTGCTATATACATTGTATCCCCGTGTCTTATTTACTTTGTAACTAGAAGGTTGTGCATCTTAATCCCCTTCACCAATTTTGTTCACCTCCCTCCCCCTTCCCTCTGGCAGCCATCAGTTCTCAATGAGTCTATTTCTGCTTTATTTTTTTAGATTTATGTAGAAGTGAAATCATACAGTATTTGTCTTTGATATTTCATTTAGCCTAACATCCTCTAGGTTCATCCATGTTATCATAAATGGCAAGATTTCATTCATTTTTTTAATGGCTGAGTAATATTCTGTTGTTTATATATCAGATTTTCTTTATCCATTCATCAGTTGGAAGACCCCTTAGCTTGCTTCAGATCTTGGCTGTTGCAGACAGTGCTGTGATGAACATAGGAGTGTGTATATCTCTTTGAATTAGAGTTTTCAATTTCTTTGAATAAGCACCTAGAAGTGGAATTGCTAGATTGTAGGATAGTTTTATTTTTAATGTTTTGAGCAAACTCCATACTGTTTTCCATTGTGTTTGCACTAATTTACATTCCTACCAACAGTGTAGGGGGGTTCTATTTTCTCTGTATCTTTGCCAACACTTGTTCTTTCTTGTCTTTTTGATAACAGCCCTTCTGACAGGCGTGAGGTGATACTTCATTTTGGTTTTAATGTGCATTTCCCTGATGGTTAGTGATGTTGATCATCTTTTTTGTGTGCCTGTTGGCCATCTGTATGTCTTGTTTGGAAAAATCTCTGTTTTTAGTTCATCTGCCTATTTTTTAATTGGATTGTTTGTAGGCTTTTTTTTTTTTTTAAGATTTTATTTATTTATTTGACACAGAGAGAGAGAGAGATCACAAATAGAGAGGCAGGCAGAGAGAGGGGGGGAAGCAGGCTCCCTGCCCCACACCAGAAAGCCGGGTGTGGGGCTCGATTCTAGGACCCTGAGATCATGACCTGAGCCGAAGGCAGAGGCTTAACCCACTGAGCCACCCAGGCGCCCCTGTTTGTGTTTTTGATATTGAGTTATATATATGCTTTATACGTTATAGATGTTAACCACTTATGGGTCTGTTATCTGCAAATATCTTCTCCCATTTAGGAGGTTGTCTTTTTTTGTTTCATTGATGGTTTCCTTGGCTGTGTAAAATCTTTTTAGTTTAACGTAGTGTCAGTTGTTTATTTCTGCTTTTATTGTCTTTCTCTGAAGAGACAGATCTAGAATATTACTAAGACCAATGTCAAATAATTTACTGCCTTTTTCTTCTGGGAGCATTACGGTTTCAGGTCTTAAGTGAAGTCTTTAATCCATTTTTTTTTAAGATTTTATTTATTTATTTGACAGAGAGATCACAGGTAGGCAGAGAAGCAGGTAGAGAGAGAGGAGGAAGCAGGCTCCCTGCTAAGCAGAGAGCCCGATGCGGGGCTCGATCCCAAGGACCCTGAGATCATGACCTGAGCCGAAGGCAGAGGCTTAACCCACTGAGCCACCCAGGCGCCCCTCTTTAATCCATTTTGAATTTGTTTTTGTATGTGGTATAAGAAAGTGGTCCAGTTTTATCTTTTTATATGTAGCTGTCCAATTTTCTCAGTACCATTTATTGAAGAGACTACCTTTCCCCTATTGTATATTCTTGTCTAATGTATTGCAGATTAATTGGCCATATATAGTGGGCTTATTTCTGGGGTCTTCGTTCCATTGATCTTTGTGTCTGTTTTTGTGCTAGTTCCATACTGTTTTGATTATTGTAGCTTTGTAGTATAGTTTGAAATCTGGGACATGATATATCCTCCAGCTTGTTCCTTCTCAAGATCACTTTAGCTAGTCAGGACATTTTGTGATTCCATACAAATTTTAGGATTATTTGTTCTAGTTCTGTGAAAAATACCACTGGTGTTTTGATAGGGATTGCATTAAATCTGTAGATTGCTTTAGGTACTGTGGACATTTTAACAGTATTTTTTTTTAAGGTTTTTGTTTATTTGAGAGAGAGAAGGTGAGAGAGAGGGAGAGTACAAGTGGGGTGAGGGGCAGAGGGAGAAGCTGAGCAGGGAGCAGGGAGCCTGATGAGGGGCTCAGTCCTAGGACCCTGAGATCACCACCTAAGCTGAAGGCAGATGCTTAACTGTTGGAGCCGCCCAGACACCCCTTAACGAGATTAATTCTTTCAATCCATGAACATGGTTATCTTTCTATTTATTTGTGTTGTCTTCTAATTCTTTAATCAGTGTCATAGTTTTCAGAGTATGGGTCTTTCACCTTCTTGGTTTAATTCCTAGATATTTTATTCTTTTGGATGTAATTATAAGTGGGATTGTTTTCTTAGTTTCTTGTTCTGGTAGTTATTGGTGTGTAGAAACACAACAGATTTCTCTATGTTGATATTGTATCCTGCAACTTTACTGAATTCATTTATTCTGATAGTTTCTGGGTGGAGGCTTTAGGGTTTTCTATATATACTATCATGTCATCGGCAAACAATGATAGTTCTACTTTTCCCTTACCAAGTTGGATGCTGTTTATTTCTTTCCCCTGCTTAATTGCTGTGGTTAGGACTTCCAATTCTGTATTGACTAAAAGTAGCAAGCGTGGACATCCTTGTCTTGTTCTTGATCTTAGAGGAAAAACTTTTAACTTTTCACCAATTGAGTATGATATTAGTTGTGGGTATTTGTAATATATGGCTTTTATTATGTTGAGGTACATTCTCTCTCTACCTACTTTGTTGAGAGTTTTTATCATAAGTGGGTATTGAATTTGTCATGTGCTTTTTCTTCATCTGCTGAGATGATGATTTGATTTTTTAAGAAGATTTATTTTAGAGAGAGCGAGAGCATGAGGGGAGTGGCAGAGGGAGAGAGAGGGACTCTCCAGCAGACTTTGCACTGCGCAGGGAGCCTGACGCAGGGCTCGATCTCATGACCCTGAGATCATGACTTGAGCTGAAATCAGAGTCAGACACTTAACTGACTGCGCCACCCAGAAGTCCCAGATGATCTGATTTTTATCCTTTGTTATGTTGACGTGGTGTGTCATGTTGATTGATTTGTGGATATCGAAACATCTTTGTATCCTTGGATTAAATTTCACATGATTGTGGTTTATGATCCTCTTAACATGTTGCTCAATGCAGTTTCGCAGATTTTTGCATCTTTGTTCACCAGGAATATTGGCTTGTGTGGGTTTTGTTTTGTTTTTGTTTTTGTTTTGTTTTGTAGTGTCTTTGGTTTAGGTATCAGGGTACTGCTGATCTCAAAATGAGCATGGAAGCATACCTTCCTTTTGAGTTTTTTGGAACAGTTTGAGAATGATAAATATTAACTCTTAAAATGTTTGATATAATTTACCCATGAAGCCATCTGGTCATGGACTTTTGTTTGTTGGGAGTTTTTTGATTATAGATGCAGTTTCATTACTAGTAATCAGCTGTTCATATTTTCTCTATCTTCCTGATTCAGTCTTGGAAGATTGTATATTTCTAGGAAATATTTCTTCTAGATTGTCCAGTTTGTTGATGTATAATTGTTTGTAGTAGTCTTCTTTATTCTTTGTATTTCTGTGGTATTGGTAACTTCTCTTTCATTTCTGATTTTATTTATTTGGACTCTCTCTTTTTTCTTGAAGAGTATTGCTAAAGAGTTATCAGTTATCTTTTCAAAGAACCAGCTCTTAGTTTCATTAGTCTTTTTTTTTTTTTTTTAAGATTTTATTTATTTATCTGACAGACAGAGATCACAGGTAGGCAGAGAGGCGGGCAGAGAGAGAGAGAAGAGGAAGCAGGCTCCCCGCTGAGCAGAGAGCCCGATGTGGGGCTTGATCCCAGAACCCCAGGATCATGATCTGAGCCGAAGGCAGAGGCTTTAACCCACTGAGCCACCCAGGCACCTCTAGTCTTTTTTTTTTTTCTTAAGTTTTTGTTTTATTTATTTCTTCTCTGATCTGTATTATTTTCTTCTTCCATCTACCTACTTTGGACTTAGTTTGTTCTTTTTTTAAGTTTCTGTAGGTGTAAGGTAGATTGTTTATTTGAGATTTTTCTTGTTTCTTGAGGTAGGCCTCTATTGCTGTAACCTTTCCTCTTAGAACTGCTTTTGCTGCATCCCATAGAGTTTGGAATATTGCGTTTTCATTTTTTATTTATCTCAAGGTAATCTTTCATTTTTTTAAATTTCTTCATTGACCCATTGATTGTTTAATAGCACATTGTTCATTCTCCACATGTTTGTGTGCTTCCCCCCCCCCCCCAGTTCTTTCCTTGTAACTGAAATTGTGGACAGAAAAGATGTTTGCTATGATTTCAGTCTTAAATTTATTGAGACTTACTTTGTAGCCTAACATGTGATCTGTCCTAGAGAATGTTCCATGTGCACTTGAGAAGAATGTGTATTTTGTAGTTTTGGACGGAATGTTCTATATCTGTCTGTCTATCTATTAAATCCATCTGGTCTAACGTATTGTTCAAGGCCAGTGTTTCCTTATTAATTTCCTGTCTTGATGATATAGCCACTGACATAATGGGGTGTTAAAGTTCCATACTGTTGTGTTGCTGTCAGTTTCTCCCTTTGCATCTGTTAGTATTTGTTCCATATATTTAGGTATTCTGATTTTGATTTCTAATATGGTTAAGTATCAATGCATATGATCTTTACTAACAAAAGTTGTTTGAAATCCTTAATAATTTCTAAGAGTGTGAAGGGGTCAGGAGATCAAAATATTTGAGAACCACTGCCCTTGAGATTGTAGTGCACATCTTTATTCACTAAAGTCTCATATCAATGAGGATCTGTACTGTTTCCCAGCGTGCTTGCTCCTTAGAACACTTCACTTCTCTTTATTCTCTTCCTGCCTTTTGTGTTATTTTTGTAGTTTAGTACAACATAGATTTCAAACCCTATAATATATATAATATATATAACAAACAATATTAATCAACATTATAATGTATAATAAACATTATTGTTGTTATAATATACAGTCTATATTTATTTGTATTTGGTTTTACTTTGTTCTTCATACCTTCCTGCATTTCTGCCATCTGTCTAGGATCATTTTCCTCTGTCTGAAGAACTCCTTGAATGTTTCATTTAGTGCAGGTCTGCTAGTGACAAATCCTCTGATTTTATCTGTTTGAAAATGACTTCATTTCTCTTCATTTTTTAAAAGGCTTTTTGATTTTGAAATGATTCTTTTAATAGTTAATATATTTTTTAAAGATTTTATTTATTAGAGAGAGAGAGAGTGCACAAGTGGGTGAAGGGGCAGAGGGAGAGAATCTCAAGCAGACTCCGTGCTGAGTGTGGGCTCATCATGGGGCTTGATCTCATGACCTTGAGATCATGACCCGAGCCTAAACCAAGAGTTGGTCACTCAACTGATTGAGCCACCCAGTCACCCCTCCTTAATCATATTTTTAAATAAATTGTAATAGTCGCACAATGAATTCCCATATACCTTTCACCCAGATTCCTTAAATGTTGACATTTACTTCACCGTATATACTTTCTCCCCACTTCCTTTCCCCTTCCCTTCTCCCTTCCTGTAGACACATGTGCACATGCATCAAAATCAGGAAAATAGTTTGATAAAGTTCAATCATGTAATCAATGCACCTAGTTCAGTTGTGAACTAATATATATATATATATATATATATATATATAAAATAATATATATATATATATAAAATAGAGTCAGTTGTCCTAATAATGTCCTTTGTTGCAAAAAAGAAATGTCTTTCCAGGTCTGCTATCCAGTCCATGATCTTGAGTTGCTTATGACTGCTATTATCTCATTAGCCTCCTCTAACTTGGAACACAAAAGGCTTTGTCTTTTGTGACCTTGAAATTTTTGTAGGATAAGAGGACAGTTTTGCACTCTGTACCTCAGTTTGCATCTCTGCTCTTTCCTGAGGACTGGATTTAGTTCCTGTACTTTGCGTGGGAATAGCGTGGCCGTGGTACTGTGTTGTTCTCAGGGCGTTGTGTAAGGAGGTATATGACACTGGTGTGTCCCACTGTTGGTGGTTTCACTTTGGTTTGTTGGCTGAGGTGGTGCCTCCCAGGTTTCTCCACTAGAGAGTTAAGATTTTTTCCCTTTTGTAATTAAAAAGTATCTTTTGAGGAGATACTTTGAGATTTTGTAGATATCCTATTTTTAATCAACTTTCATCCATTCTTTTTACCATTAATGATTCTTAATCAGTTATCGTGGGGGTTGCTGAATCCTCCTATCGGCTCCCTTGGATAAATTATTATGAGGATTGCTGAATGGTGATTTTCTGATCCTTTCTTTTGAAATATGTTCTTGCTGGTACAGAATTCTAGATTGGCAGCGGTTTTCTTTCAGCACTTTGAAGATGTTATTTCATTATTTTCTGGCTTCCATTGTCATTTATCAGTCTTATTATTGCTTCTTTGAAGGTAATACGTCTTTTTCTTCTTTAGTTGCTTTTAAGATTTTTCTTTTTCTTTTTAAAGCAGTTTTACTGTGATTTGCCTAAGGTGTTTTCTTTATAGTTATCCTGCTTGAGTTTTATAGAGCCTTTGAATATGTGCCTTGATTGCTTTTTGTTAGCTTTATAAAATTATTGACCATTATATCTTTAAATATGGCTTCTGCTTTGCTCTTATTTAGTTCTCTTTCTTGGACGTCAATTAAGATTATGTAAGAGCGTTTTCTCCATGTTCCATATGTTCCTATGTCTTTTATGCTCTGTTCTGTGTTCTCCATCCATTTCCTCTTCTTTCTCTTTACCGACCTATCTTCTAGTTAACTAATCCTCTCTTCTGCTGCGTCCAGTCTGCTGGTAAACTATCTATTGAGTTCTTAATTTCAGTAAGTACATTTTATAACTGTAGAGTTTCCATTTGATTCCTTTGCATCTACTCTGATTGTCTCTTTGTGTTCCAGTGTCACATTATCTTAGAATACGTTTAATTAGGGTTAATCTTCCCTCATTGTCTTTTCAATTACTCAGAATTTATTTTTTTGGCCTTTTTTTTTAAAAAAAGATTTTATTTATTTATTTATTTGACAGAGAGAGAGATGGCGAGAGGGACTACAAGCAGGGGGAGTGGGAGAGGGAGAAGCAGGCTTACTGCTGAGCAGGGAGCCCATTGCAGGGCTTGGTCCCAGGATACTGGGATCATAACCTGAGCTGAAGGCATATGCTTAATGACTGAGCCACCCAGGTACCCTTTTTGGTTATTCTTATTACTTCCTGTATAATTTTCAAAATTAGCTTGCTTGGTTAGAAAAAAGACATAAGACTGTTAATGTTTTAAATATTGGAATCATATTAAATTTATAGCTTAGTTTAGGCCAGATGAAATCTTTATAATATTGACACTTCCTGTGTAAGAGTAAGGTAACCCCTTCCATGTATTCAAGATTTCTTTAATATTCCTTAATATCTTTATATAGATCTTGCCCATTTACTTCTTTTTTTAAATTTTTTTTAAAAGATTTTATTTATTTATTTGACAGACAGAGATCACAAGTAGGCAGAGAGGCAGGCAGAGAGAGAGGAAGGGAAGCAGGCTCCCTGCTGAGCAGAGAGCCAGATGCGGGGCTCGATCCCAGGACCCTGGGATCATGACCTGAGCCGAAGGCAGAGGCTTTAACCCACTGAGCCACCCAGGCGCCCCAAGATCTTGCCCATTTACTTCTAAATTTATGTTCTGGTATTTTTCTTTTGTTTCTGCTTAAGTGGTATCTGTTGTTTCATTATGTCCTCCATCCAGCCTTTAATACATTTATTTTATTTTATTTTTTAAGATTTTATTTATTTATTGGAGAGAGAGAGCATGACTAGAGGAAGGGGCAGGAGAGAGAGAGAGAGAGAATCTCAAGCTGACTCCCTGCTGAGTGCAGAGCCCAGCACAGGGCTCAGTCTCAGGACCCAGAAATCAGGACCTGAGCTGAAATCGAAGAGTTGGACACTTAACTGACTGAACCACCCAGGTGCCCCCAGCCTTTCAATTTAAAGGTGATTTTCTTATACAGTTGGCCCTTGAGCAGTGTGGGGTTTCGGGGTACCACCCCATCCATTCTGTGCAGTTGCAGATCTGTGTATAATTTTTGACTCCCCCAACACTTCACAGCTAATCAAGTGTTGATTGGAAGCCATACTGATAATAGTTGATAATTACATATTTTGTATGTTATATATATTATATAATGTATTCTTATAATAAAGTAAACGAGAAAAAACAAAATGTTATAATGGAAGTCATACGGAAGAGAAATTTCACTTATAGTATAGGATAGAAAATACGCATGTTAGTGCACCTGCTCAGTTCAAAGCCATGTTGTTCAGGGTCAGCTGGACTGATTTTGAATGCAAATATGTGTCTGTATGGTTTATAAAAGGTGTTTTTCTTCCTCTTTTTTCAATTGACTCCTATTAGTTTTCCTGGCGTATCAGTTTTCCGGGTACTATTGGGAAATCAGATTTTCACCTGTTCCTTTACAGTATTTCTGTCTCTTCTCTTCTTATCCAGTGGCATCATCTAATACCTTCAGAAAAGTAAATACGATGCTTTGTGAACATCTTTGTCCTCTTCTTGGCTCTAAATGAAATGCGTTTGTTTCCCTGTTAAACACGATGTCCGCTTCGGAGAGTGACGCTAAGCCACATATATACAAGTACTCCTGCGTCTGTCTGTCTCCCTCTCCTCACCTTCCCATCATGTTAAGGAAATATTTATTAAGAGTTTTTACTGTTCTTGGAGTGGGGCAGGTTGCTTAGTGTTCTATATACTTATCAATAAGGAATCCTCAGAATTTCTGCTGGAGCTGTAAAACTCCCCTCAGTATCATCAAAAACATCATATGACTAATTTTTTTCTCGGTGCCATTTGCTCTCTTGCTCTGGTCTGAACTTTTTGCTCTCTAGGCCTGCTGTGTAGCTGTCACCCTTCTGCCGTTATTCTGGATAGTCCCTTTATCTCTCTCTTCTGATCGGTTCCCTCTTGTCCGGCTTCCTTACGTTCTTTCTTGGAATTGCTTTTTCGGTTTGGTGGAACAAATCTTTCCAAAGCTTCCTAAGGAGCATGTGGGAAGAGGGGAGTAAACATTTTTAGACCTAGCATTTCTGAAAATGTTCTTAATTTTACCTTCATGTTTCACGTTTAAGTTGGCTGGGTTTAGAGATTTAATTTGGAAATATGTTGCATCAGAATTTTGAGGGTACCTGCTGTTGTCCTAGAACCTTCCAGTATTGCCGCTGAGAAGTCTGAAGCTATTCAGATTCCTGATCCTTTCTTTGAGAACTGTTGGTTTCCCTCTGAAAGTTTACTTCTCTTTTTTTTTCTTTCTTTTTGAAGATTTTATTTATGAGAGAGAGAGGAGAGCTCCCAAGTTGGGGGGAGGGCCCGAGGAAGAGGGAGGAGCAAACTGCCTGCCGACCTGTGGGGCTTGATCCCCTCCGGTTCCTGACCTGAGCCAAGAGCAGATGCTCAACCAGCTGAGCCACCCAGGTGCCCCTGAGGGTTTACTTCTTATCTTTAGTCTACAGATTCTGAATTTCACTGAAATTTTCCCTGTGCATTAGGGAGCCCCCCCCCCCCCCCCGCATTCACAGTGTTCATCCTTTGCTGACCTTTAATTAGAAAACTCATATCCTTTAGCTTTGTGGAATGTTCCTAAACTATTTCTTCAATAATTTTCTCTCCTTTGTGTTCTGTGTTTTGTTTTACAGAAATTCCTGTTGGACTTTAGATGTCCTGGGCTGACTCTCAAATATTTTCAAAAAATTTCTCTCCTGTTTTCCATCCTTTTAGGGGGTTTGCCCTGCTTTGTGGCTAGTTCCTTCCAATATCTTCTAGTAATTTTATCTTCCAGTATTACTCTTGAAAAAAGGTGGGGTTTTTTTTTGTTGGTTTGCTGTTTTGCTCAGATCTTTAAATATCTTCTTTTTCTCTTAGTGTTCTCTTTTTCTGACATTCTGTTCTTGTTTCTTGGCTGCAACATCTGTTTTTTTCCTCTGAGAATATTTTTTTTTCCTGTTGCCTAAGTAATTTGTTTCCTCTGAATTCTTTTTGATTGTTTTCGGGGCTCTGATTTTCATTTTTTGAGATTTTGTTTAAATGTCTGGTGATCCTTTACTGTCTAATATTTAGACAGAGGCTGTAAAAAATTATTTGAACTATTTGGAATACTTTGGGCATGAGTGCTTTTTATCTTGTTAATGTAGAATGAGTTAAAATCATAATCAGAGCTGTGTGTTCAAGCTGCCACATCTAGCCGGAAGTCTCCTCTAAAGGGGATTTCAAGCGCTATTTTGACTCTACAGAATTTTCATTGCGTAAATAACTAAAATTTCTGGCTAAAATGTGATTTCATTTTATGTTCAGTGTATTAACAGTAATTGCCTCTGGATGGTATTATGTAGGTGATTTTTCTCATTTGGCTTCTTTCAGCTTTTCTCTGTTAAAATAGTTGTTTTCAGTTTTGGAATATTACTTTCATAATCAGAAAAATAGCAAAAGGACCGAGTTTTCTTCCTGTTCCTTCCCTTAAACACCATCATTCTATAGGATATTTGGGAAAATTGAAGCAAAAAATGGAGTTTAATTAATTAAGTGCAATCAGGTGGCTAGATACTGGACACAAGTTAGAGATTTTTATTCAGTTGTTTCCTCAAATAAAAAATTTTCTGAAATTAAGGGCTGAGAGACCGACTTGTTAAACTGCTCAGTAGAGTCCATGAGGATAGGAATGATATCTTTCTTGTTTACTGATTTGTCTTCAGCTCCAATATAGTGTCTGATTTAGTAGGCTCTCTATAATACATTTTTTAAAAGATTTTTAATTTGTTTATTGAGAGAGAGAGAGAGCGAGAGAGCATGAGGGGGGAGGGTGTGTGGAAGAAGCAGGCTTCCCAGCTGAGCAGGGAGCCTGACACGGGGCTTGATCCCAGAACCCTGGGATCATGACCTGAGCCAAAGGCAGCTTCTTCTTCTTTTTTTTTTTTTTTTGAATTTTTAAATTTTTTATTTTTTATAAACATATATTTTTATCCCCAGGGGTACAGGTCTGTGAATCGCCCGGTTTACACACTTCACAGCACTCACCAAAGCACATACCCTCCCCAATGTCCATAATCCCACTCCCCTTCTCCCAACCCCCCTCCCCTCAGCAACCCTCAGTTTGTTTTGTGAGATTAAGAGTCACTTATGGTTTGTCTCCCTCCTAGTCCCATCTTGTTTCATTTATTCTTCTCCTACCCCCTTAAGCCCCCATGTTGCATCACCACTTCCTCATACAAAGGCAGCTTCTTAAGTGCTGAGCCACCCAGGAGCCCCACCTATAGTACCTGCTGATAAATAGGTAAGTTAACAGAACATGCCATTGCTCCAAAATATGGTTTTGGAATAATCAAATACTTATGTGAAAAAGTCAGCTTTGATTCTTACCTCACAACAAACATAAACAATAAAGGTAAATCTGTGAAGTTTCTAGAAAAACACAGCAGAGTATCTTCATAATCTTTGAGTGAACAAAAATTTTTAATTTAGCCACAAAACCTACTACCATAAAAAGAAAAAAAAAGCTATATCAAAAGTAAAAACTTTTATTCATGAAACAGTAACAGTGAGAGCAAAAGGACAAACCATACATCTGGGAAAATATATTCATGATCTATGTATTCGATAGAGGTCTTGTATCTAGAATGTATAAAGAACTCCTACAGATCAATAAGAAAAAGTCAAATAACCTGGTTTTAAAAAGTGTTCAGAAGGGGCACCTGGGTGGCACAGTTGGTTAAGTGTCTGACTCTTGATTTTGGCTTAGATCATGATCCCAGGGTTGTGAGATGGAGCCCTGAGTCAGCCTCCCTGCTCAGCATGGAGTAGCTGTCTCTCTCCCTCTCCATTGTCCCTCCCCCTGCTCATGCTCATTTGTCTTCTCTCTCTCAAATAAATAAAATTTTTAAAAAAATGTTCAGAAGATTTGAGTAGATGTTTTATTAAAGAGCATTTCCAAATGATTGATGAGCTTATAAAAAAGATGCCCAACATCATAACTTACAGGAGTAATATAATTCAAAAGTGCAGCAAGTCACCACCATATGCCCATCGGAACGATTAAAATTTAAAAAACTGAGAATACCAAGTGTCGACATGAATGTGGAACAGCTGTAACCCTCATACTTTGTTGGTGGGCGTGCAGCCACTTGGAAGAAAACTGTCATTTTCCACTAAAGTTAGATACATCCTTGTTCTGTGACCTAGCAATTCCAGGTGCTGGGTACAGACCCAAAAGATACGAGTATATATAATCATGAAAAGACATGTGCATGAGCATATATATCAGTTTTTACTTCTATTCAAAATAGCCTAAACCTGGAGGAAAGTGTCCATTAGCAGAATAAAGGGTAATTTGTGGTTTAGACACAAAATAGAATATTACACAGAAAGAATCAATTACTGCTTTGTGCAGCCAAAAGGATGAATCTTAAAGCATTTTGTCAAGGAAGTCAGATGTAAAAGAACAGATACCATTTATATGAAGTTCCAGAACAGGGAAGACTACTATTAAGGATCAGAGTAATAGTGTTGCCTTGAGGAGGGTGTGGATGGAAAGTGCTGCCTTACTGCATACTGAGAAGTGTCTGGGTTGCCATCCGAGTGGTGGTTACACAGTAAATGCATATGGACAGATTCTCCACGCTGTGTACATAAGAATAACTGGTATATTATCTCTCAATTTTGTAAAAAAAATATTTTACCCATTTTTTTAGGCAGAGAGACAGCAAGAGAGGAAACATAAGCAGGGGGAGTGGGCGAGGGAGGACAGGCTTCCCTCCCAGCAGGGAGCCTGATGCGGGGCTCTATCCCAGGACCCTGGGATCATGACCCGAGAGCCGAAGGCAGACACTTAATGACTGAGCTGCTCAGGCGTCCCTTATTTCTCAATTTAAAAAAACAGGGCTCATTCTTATATTAGATTAGAGGAAAATAGGATTTAGAACTTTCAAATCACATTCAGAGGGAAGAAAATGATCAGATCAACAAAGATCGGGAAAGGAAAAACAAAAACTAAAACTAGAGGCAACGAACACAATAAATATTTGTGGGATTAAAACAATCCCCTATTAAATAACAGATCCCAGACCCACTACAACCTGAGGGAAAAAGCAAAGGCCAGTTTTATGCTGTTTATGGGAGAAACACTTTGAAATGAAACAGCATAGGAAAATTGAAAACAAGGAACGGGCCGGATGTAGTGAGCAAATGCAATCCCAAAGAAGCAGAATTGGCAGTATTTATATTTGGCAGATTAGAAATTCCAGGTTAGAAAATATTAAAAAGAATGGTCAATTTATACCATTACAAAGTTCACTCCAGCCAGAAGACATAATAATCATGAAACTTTATGCACTTGAGAACATTTAATAAAACTATATAGAGCAGAAGCTTTTAGAAATACCAGAAGGGGCAGCTGGGTGCCTCAGTTGTAAGCATCTGCCTTCGGCTCGGGTCATGATCCCAAGGTCCTAGGATAGAGCCCCACATTGGGCTCCCTACTCAGTGGGAAGCCTGCTTCTCCCTCTCCCACTCCCCTTGCTTGTGTTCCCTCTCTTGCTGTGTCTCTATTAAATAAATAAACAAAATCTTATAAAAAACAACAACAACCAGAAATACAAGAATTTAAAATTGCATAGTTGAAGATATTAACATACTTCAGAATTTAATATACCAAAGTCACAAAATAAATAGGAATGTGGAATAATTGGATAACAATGAATAAACTTACATATAAATATGTAGAATTTTGTACCCACCAAATGGAATATTCAGTTTTTCAGCATGTATGTACATCTGTAAAAAGGTAAATTGACTGCAAAGAAAAATCTCAAAGTCCAAAGGCAGAAATCATTTAACACCCCCTTCTCTGCCCAAAAGACAATAAAAGTAAGACTTACAGTAAGAAGGCCCATAAGAAAATTTGGCCACTGGAAAACTTATAACATTTTTCTACAGAATTCCTTTCATCTATTTTGTTTGGATTTTTCTGACATTCTTCTTTTAGCTTCTTGAGATGAGTACTTTATTTTCTTTCTTAATTTTTATTTTTAGGAATTAGGGAAAAAAAAAACCCAGAGATATCTAATACTCCCTCAAAATAGATTCCTGAAATGAGGAAGTATTGACTCACAGGAAATGATTTTTTTTTTTTTTTTTAAAGACTGGATACATAGCAATAGTTTTCCACATAATATTACCAATTCCTTCACCAGGGTCTAAGAGTATCTGTCTTAGTGTACTAAATGTGTCTCATCCCTAAAAAACAACAAAACAGGAACAAGATCACTTTCTCAGATTACTTTCATTTGCATTTATTTGATTAGTAACACAGTTGAACTTTTATAATATGTTTATTTCTTCTCAGAAATGTTCATTCAATCCTTTATTTTCTACTGGGATATTAGTGCTTTACTTATTGATTTTTAAATGCCCTTTATATATTAAGAATATTAATTCTTTGTCATGTTTGCAAACATTTTCCCCATTGTTCCTTGCCTTTTATGTTTTTTAATATATAAAAGTGATTATTTTCACATAATCAAATCTATCAATCTTCTAATAACTTCTCTATTATTTTTATGAAAGAGATTCCTTTCCCATAATTATTAAATAATAATAATTATAGTAACAACAGCAGCAACAGCTAACATTTATTGAGGGGTGATTATGTGTCAGGCAATGGGCTAAGTGACTTTATTTAATCATAAGAGCCCTGTGAGGTGGGTATTTTTTTTATTATCTTGTTGTATTTGAGAAAGAAACTAATGAGAGGTTCAGTACTTTATCCACAAATATCAAACCAGCAACAAGTTAAATATTCACATGCATTTTATTTCAGTATATGGTTTAAGTTTTATACTTAACTCTTTGATTCCTGAATTTAATGAAGTGATATGAAGTGACATTCTTCAAAAATCAGTTTTCCCAAAAATGTTCTTCAGATAGTTTTTCCCCATTTGTTTGTTTTGCTTCCTTTATCATATATTAAATTTTAGTATATAACAAGGTCTCTTTCAAAGATACCTGTTGTATTTATTGGCCTATACACTCTTACACAGGTGCCACAATGTTTTAATTTCTGTATCTTTATCATTAGTATTAATATATACAAGAACAAAATTCACTACATCATTTTTCTCCTCTAGAAACATTCTGGGGGCACCTTAGTAGTTTATTTAGTTAAGTGTTTGATTTTAGCTCAGATCATGATCTCAGGATTGTGGGATCAAGCCCAGTGTCGGGCTTCGTGCTCAGCAGGGAGGCTGCTCAACATTTTTCTCTTTTCTACTCCCCCTTCCCTGCTTGTGTATGTGTGCACTCTTTCGCTCTAAGACATAAATAAATCTTAAAAAAAAAAAAAAAAAAACCAAAACATTCTGAGTTAGAGTTCTGGCTTTCAGTCATAACCAAGTAGCTTGTATCAGAATAACATTCCCACCAATAACAGATAAAAATTCTGGACAAAATATTTTGAAAATGTTATTTGAAGGAAAAAAAAGCAACCAAATGCAATCAGAAATTGGGAGTGAATTTGATTCTTTTTTTTTTTTAAAGATTTTTTATTTTATTTATTTGTCATAGAGAGAGAAGCGAGAGCAAGCACAGGCAGACAGAGTGGCAGGCAGAGGCAGAGGGAGAAGCAGGCTCCCTGCCAAGCAAGGAGCCCGATGTGGGACTCGATCCCAGGATGCTGGGATCATGACCTGAGCCGAAGGCAGCCGCTTAACCAACTGAGCCACCCAGGCGTCCCGGGAGTGAATTTGATTCTTGAGAGAAGGAATCACTTTGGGTGAGAGCCAACTCTGTATGCCTTATCCTTGAGGGATTCTGTCCGTTAGGTTTTAGCAAGTAGAAGTTAAACAGAAAGCTGCTACCATGTTGGTTTGAGGAATTGGGGGATAGATTTCAAAGATGCCAGATTGGCTAGAACTCAGAAATGGAAATTACAGGACGAAGAACTTTGGAGGGAGTAACACCAGCCTGCATAGAAACACCCTTCAAATTGTAGGCTAACTCCTGAACTGCCCATGCACAGGGCAGGTGTCCTAGGTTCCAGGCTGATTTCAGCAGCTACCTACTGTAGGAAAGGCAGCATTTAGAGCTTGAGTCTTATCAGGTTAGAGGGTCTTCATAAACCCTTTGGGCTTTCATTTGAATCTGCAGAAGGAGCACCCAGTAGGAGGAAACAGGTAGAAAATGCCTACGACTATGGCATTTTCCCTAGGATTAAGGATTAAGCACAAAAAAGAAATAGGTATAAAATGGCCTGCCCCAGATTAAGATGATCTGCCAGTAATTTGACTGCCTACTAGGATAACACTCAGGTCTTTAGAAGGAGACAGCAGGATCCAGAGCCTCTCTATAGCCTACCATCCACAATGTCCAGTATAAAATAAAGACTTTCTAGACATGCGAAGATGAGCAAACAGGAACCTGCGACTCTTACTTGAAGTGAGAATCAATAGAAATAGACTCATAGATGCACACACAAAAACACTTTAAAATAGCTGGAAAATTGGGACGCCTGGGTGGCTCAGTTGGTTAAGCAGCTGCCTTCGGCTCAGGTCATGATCCCAGTGTCCTGGGATCGCGTCCCACATCAGGCTCCTTGCTTGGCAGGGAGCCTGCTTCTCCCTCTGCCTCTGCCTGCCACTCTGTCTGCCTGTGCTTGCTCTCCCCCCCCCCCCTCTGATAAATAAATAAAGTCTTTAAAAAAAAAAAAAAGAAAAAAAATTAAAAAAAAATAAATAAAATAGCTGGAAAATACATTGAGTATATGTGAAAAATACGGGTGAAAGGATGAAGAGGTGGGGAGTTGCTGTGTAGATACGGAAGCTGTAAGGAAGAACCAGGGGAAATCTTAGAATTAAAAAAGATAATACTTGTCACTGAGATCTCACTGGATGGGGCTAATAGCCAGCTGGGCACAAGAGAAGAAAGGATCAGTGATCTTAAAGACAGGTCAGTAGAAGTCATTCAGACTAGAGTACCGAGAGGAGAAAAGATTGAAAAAATAGGACCAGACCTTCACTGATCATGTTGGCTAATACTCGGGTAATCACAACCTCCAAATCTGAGAAGAATGAGGCTGAAAAATACTTGAAGGAGTGTCAGGGCTCCTGGGTGGCTCAATGGGTTAAAGCCTCTGCCTTCGGTTCAGGTCATGATCCCAGGGTCCTGAAATTGAGCCCCGCATCGGGCTCTCTGCTTGGCAGGGAGCCTGCTTTCCCCTCTCTCTATCTGCCTCTCTGCCTGCTTGTGATCTCTGTCTGTCAAATAAATAAATAAAATCTTTTAAAAAATATTTGAAGAAATGTTGCCTGAAAAACTTCCACTTTTGGTTAAAACATGCACACACAGAGCAACCAGGAAACATGGCCAACCTCAAGCAGGATAAATACAGAGAAAATTACATATGTTATGTTATAGTGAAGCTGCTGGATACTAAAGACAAGAAAAAAGAACAGTGATCAGAATGATGCAGTCAGAGTTACAGTTAGAAGTTAGGTAGTCCATTAGACAGTAGAATAACATCTTCTAAAAACTGAAAAAAAAGACCATCAACCTAGAATTCTGTACACAGCAAAAATATCTGTTAATATGAAGACAGAATAATGGTATTTCTAGTAAAAGCTAAGAGAGATTGTTGCTAGCAGACATGCATTATAATAGATATCAGTGGAAGATCTTTGTACTGAAGAGAAACTAATACCAGGAGGAGATTTGGATCCTCAGACAGAATAAGGAGCATAGGGAATGTGAAATTTGTGGGTGAATACAAAATACTATTTTTTTTTCTTAAGAAAAAAGTTGTCTAAAGGAAGAAGATACTTTTGGATTTATAGCACATACATGTATGTGTATATGTGATGAACATTAGAACAACATCACAGAAGGTACAAGGAGGTGTAAATGAAATTGATTCCTAATAAAATGTGTTAATATGTACAATATGGCACATATAATTATATGTATCGTATTAAGGCCCTTAATATGTAAAGTGGTAGAACATTAATTCAGAGTAGACCCTGATGAGATATGGAAACAAATCCCTAGAGGAGGTAGTTTAAACGCATTTCCAAGAAGTAGAGGAGACAGAATGAACTCTCAAATATTCCTTATTCTTACTTATACATCTTTTTTTTTTTTTTTTTAAGATTAGTTATTTATTTGAGAGAGAGAGAGGGAGGGAGAGAAAGCACAGAGTGAAAAGGAGAAGCAGACTCCCCGCTGAGCAGGGAATCCCGACATGGGGCTCTAGCGCAGGAGTCTGAGATCATGACCCAAGCTGAAGGCAGCCGCTTAACTGACTGAGCCACCCAGGCCTCCCTTACTTGTACATTCTTATGTGCTTATGCAAGATAACCTTTTGGAACTTTGGAAAATATTTAAAATAATTGGAATTTTTATTGATCAGATCTTTCAAATTAGTTTGAAAAGACTATTCCATTTATTTCAGTATTTTTATTTGTTTCTTTCTTTGAGGGACGGATAGGTAGGGGAAGGGAGAGAGGGAAAAAGGGAGAAAGAGGATCTCAGGCAGGCTCCACACTCAGCGTAGACCCTGAGGTGGGGTTCGATCCCTGGACCTTGAGATCATGACCTGAGCTGAGACCAAGAGTCAGATATTTAACCCACTGAGCCACCCAGGTGCCCCATCAACATTCTTACTTCTCTTGCAAGGTTTTCTTTGTATAGATCTAACATACTTTAAGATTACTCAGTAATTTTATATTTCTTGTAGCTATTGTGAAAGGAATTGATCATCATTTTAATTTTTAATTACTTGTTGCTGGTATGTAGGAATGCTCTTGAATTTTTTAAAAGTATATATTATAAATCAGCTATGTCATTAAACTTTTTTATTGAATTGATTTTTTTTGGATATGTAATCCTGTTGTCTACAAGTGATTATTTTGTGATCTTCTTTCCAGTTCTTAAATATTTTAATTTTATATCCTGCCTTATCACGTGGGGTAGAACTTCAGAAATAAGGTTACATGCCTATTATGGCAGTGGTAATGAGTTTTATATACGTAACTTTATTTTAAAGAGAGAAAAAAAGAGATTGTCCCCACATGTTATAAGTATATCTTTCAGTTATTAGCGATCTGCAGTCCATTAAATACCAGTAGGCTTTATTCATGTTTACTGACGCACTGAACAACTGTTCAGTGACTGCGCTTGACAGGTTGATCCATATGTTAAGCTTTGGGGATACAGCAGGGAGTAAGACAGTAAAAGTCAAAGTTCAACAATGTTAGACTCCTTAGAAAGCCATCCAAGACAAAAGGAAGGTTACAAAGCTACCTATGTTTGACAACCAGAGGAATACTGTATAGATGGCAGTCACTGCAGACATGTGATCTGGCAGGGGAGGGGACCAGAGGAGACTCCGGTGGTGGAAGAGAGAACCCAGGACAAGGGACAAGACTGGAGTAGGATTGGAAGGAGTGTGCGGTGCGTGGAGCATCAGGGGAGGGGACTGAAGAGTACAAGGCCTGTCCGACTGGGGAACAAACTAGTTTGCCATAGTGCAGGGTGAATACACAGTTTTACATTCACCTCTGGGACTCCTTGGAGATTCTAAAGAGATGTTTCAAGGGCAAAGAGGGGTCAAGAAAGTCGGACTCTGGGTTTGCTCCATGTGCCAGCTGGCTTTCCCCAAACCTGAGCAGCTGTTTTGCATATTGGGCTTCCATTGATATATTTCTTCTGCACAGTTTCGTTGAACACCTGCGTAAGTGCCCATAGAATCTAGGCAGTATTCTAGGTCCTGCGAATATAGCAGAGAATGAAATAGGCCCCATGTCTGCCTTCAGGGAGCTTCCATTCTAGTGGTGGGAAGGAAAGGAGACCGTTAGGGGAAGAAAATGTGACCGTAGTGTAAGGGGAGTAAGAGCAATAGAGAGCTCTTAGAAGGTTATGATTTTAAATGGAATGGTCTGGAAAGTCTCCACCAAGGTGACATTTAAGCAAGAACTTGAAGAAAAGGAGGAAGCAAGCCATGCAGATTTCTGGGCAGAAAGAGTTCCTGGAAAAGGGAACCAACTGTACGAGAGCCTGAAGTGGGAGCTCGCCCGGCAAATTCTAGGAACAGAAAGGAGGCCACAGTGCGGGCGAGGCCGGTCCCCGCGAGAGCTGAAGACACAGCGTTGGTAGGAGGTGAGGCTGTGCGGAGCGGCACTGATCCCCAGGAAGACTTTGGTCTTACTCTTTTAATAAAATGGAGACCATCATTGGGTTTAAGCAGAGGACTTAAATGGTCTGACTTAAGCTTTTACAGGATCACCTTGGCTGCCGCCGTAAGAGCGCGCAGTTGGAGAACAATAATGGAAACTGAGAGAGCAGTCACATCCCTGGCCGTTGCGTGGTGGTAAATCCGGCAGAATATCCTGATTTGTCGGATCTGAAATCTGAAAGAGAAGCAGAAGTTAAGGATGACTCTGAGGGTTTTGGCCTTGTGACTAGAAGGATGGAGTCACCATTAATCTTGGTGGGGCAAGATGAGGAGCTAGGTGGATTTGAGGGCTCTGTCAGACATACAGGTGAAGCCACAGGTGGGCAGACAAATGAATGTGAATAGAGTTCAGAGGGGAGGTCTGAACTGCAGATAAAAACTCAACTGTGTTAACTTCTTGATTTTGATAGTTGTACTATGGTTGTATATGAGTACCGACTCCCTGCCCCAGAGTCAGGAAATTAATACTGAAATACGTAGGGAGGAGGGGGCATCCTGTCTGTAACATAGTCTTAAACAGTTCAGGGGGAAAAAAAAAAAACCAGGTAGATAGATCGATAGAGAATAATAAAGCAGATTTAACATTTAAAGAACCCAGGGGGAAAATATATGAGATTTCTTTGTACTATACTTGCACCTCTCCTGTAAGCCTGAAATTATTTCACAGTAGAACACTTTTTTTAAAAGTGAGGGAAAATACAGATATTCCAGATAAACAAAACTGAGGGAGTTCATTGCCAGCACACCTGCACTGAAAGGAACACTGATGGGGTTTTCAGACAGAAAGAAAGTGATCGTACCTGAAGACGCAGAGATGCAGGCAGGCAAGGGAAGGGACAAATAGAAATGGATATTGGCTGTATAAAATCACACAGTGTCTTTCTTGGGGGGTTTAAGACGCATGTATAAATGTGATGCGTGACGGTACACAGGCGGAAGGATGGATGAAAGCGTTGGAATTGCTGACAAAATGGTAACATTTCTCATTTATATGAAACGATAGTAAGTCAGGGGTGTATAGTGGCATCTGGGGCATCAGTTTCAGACTCTTTGAGCCTCGGACCCTGTTCACTCATAAGAATCCAGGATCCCCCATTAGGCAAATGCAACAGTGGTTATCATCGCAGATGCACAGTCCACCAAAGGATGCTGAAATTAGAGGGGAAAGTTTGAGAGTCTCTCCTCTAAGCTATAAAAGGAAGGTTTGTAACACTGTAGTGAAGAAATCCATCAAAAATCACCTTGTCTACAAGCCTGTGGAAGGGAAAGCGGAGTTAAAAAGTTGGCAAAAAGCGAAAGGAGGGCATTAAACAGATCAAAAGGAAACCAGATTGTGAGATGAAAGAGATAAGCCCCCAAATTTCCGTATTCATCTTGGATGTAAATAGACTAACTACTCCCATAAAAGCAAAGTTTGTCAAGATTAGATTAAAAAAAAAAGCTAACCCCCATCAGTGCTGCTTACATCCAACATACCTTTAATGAAAAGACACATAGGATTAAGAGTAAAATGATGGGAAAAGATACTACGCAAACACTAACCAAAGAAACCAGGTACTAATATCAGACAAGATAGACTTCAAAGTGGAGTGAGAGGTAAGGACATTTCAGAATGATCAATCACCAGGAAGATTTGACATTTCTAAGCATGTGTGTACCAAATAACATCACTCGATTATACAGAAAGCAAAAAATGGACAGAACTGAAAGGAGAACTAGACAAATCTGCTGTCACAATGGAAAGTTTTAAAACCTCTTTCTTACTAACTGATAGTACACACAGGCAGCAGTCAAGTTTCTAACAACACAGTTAATCAGCTTACCGTATTTATGCATCTGTAGATAAATGGCGCGTATCCATACATACATGTACATG
The DNA here is from genome assembly GCF_022355385.1 of Mustela nigripes. Lineage (NCBI taxonomy): Eukaryota > Metazoa > Chordata > Mammalia > Carnivora > Mustelidae > Mustela > Mustela nigripes. The sequence goes on from NC_081570.1 coordinate 7,317,799, forward strand.
GCACTGTACCCAGTGAAGACAGTAAGTATGCGGAAAGATAGTTCAACCTCATTAGGCATCAGAGAAATGCAGATTCAATTCAGAATGATATAATCACTTCACACCCACCAGAATGGCCAAAATGGAAAAACCCTGAACTTTGGTGTTGGGAGGAATAGCTAGAACTCTCCCGCACTCCTGATGTGAGTGGAAATTGGTGTGGCCACTTTGGAAACTTGACACTGTCTGTTTGGCTGAGAATACGCACACCCCATGTGATTGAGCCGTTCCCCTCCCAAGTCTGTGTGTAAAAACGTGGTCAGCAGCATGGCTGTGGAGCAGGCAGATACGTTGTCCTGTACGGCAGTCAGAGGGAGTGAACCAGGCGATCACACAGGCATCATGTTGAAAAAATGCTTTTGGAATTGTTCTACTTATATGTAGTTCAAAAATGGGCACATTTCATCCATGATGGGAGAAGTTCAGTGGTGACAGGGAGGACACATGAGAGCTGCTCCCAGGGGCTGTTGTTTTAGTATTATAATTTTTTAATCTGGGTGGTGGCTACATGGAGGTTTTCACTGTGCGAAAATACATCAAGCGGTCTGCTTAAAATGTGTGCTCCTCTCTCTGTATATGGAAAGCCAACAGAAGTTTACTTAAAACCACAATGAGGCTATTCTTTTACCTTTCAGGATGACAAAGGAAAAGCTTGATAGCATCATGCAGGCAAAGTTGGGAAACACACGCACGCCGGTGGGAAGTAAATGGAAGGAAACCACTCTCAGGAGGGTCCGTCGATGTTTATCAAAATTAGAGCTGCGCGTATCAGAGTCCACTTCCAGGGACAACTTGCACATGTACAAGTGGTACATGTAAGGACTTGTTTTGGGGCTTTGTAGTATATGTACAATAGGGAGCAAGTGAAATAAATCATGGTATAGCCACAAAATGGATTGCCTTATAGTCAGTAAGTAGAATGAGAGAGCACTACAGATGCTAGTAAGAAATGCTCCCTAAGATGTATTAATTACAAATAGCAACTTGTAGAATAGTGTTTACACCATGTTATTATTTGTACCAAAAATATGCATGTGCATATATACGCTAACATATAAAATGTACATTATATGGATATGGAAAAGCACTTTCATATTCACAAACTATCTCTAAAAGACACCTAAGAAACGAGTAGCAGTGGTTGTCTCTGGGAAGATCTAACGGCGTGGCCAGCTGGCAGGAGTGGGAGGGCGACAGCTTTCCACTATATTCCCTTTTGTATCTTCAGAATGCAGAATTGTACTGTGGAAATATACCTGTTGAATATTTCTAAAACAATTATTAAAAATCCCATAGGTGGTGTTTCGCAGGATACCGCTGTGTCGCTTCTTAGTAAGTCTGGTACGGCCACATTTTCCTTCCCATTGAAGCAAATCTTTGGTTTAACACCGGACGACACGGTTGGCTTTGCATATGGGTGCCAAGATGTATGGGGAAAGCGTTCCCGCTGTCAGGATGCTCCGACTGTGGGGCGTGTGGGAATGAGTTGATGAGCAGACAGCAAATTCGTTCGTCCTGTGCCATGCCTGCTTGCAAACACAACACTCCTTGAATGGAACGGTGGGCCCTCCCTGCGGCTTGTAGTGTCATTCCCTTCTCTCTTCTGAACATGTATAAGTTGGATTCAGATTAAGTTAAAAATGATGCAACTCTCCTGCTTCCTTTTGTTCTTTTTTTAAATGTAATTAAGATCAAGCTATGAATATAACATCTGCTTTTTATGTCTTAATGTATCAAAAGCATTTTCCCATGCCATCAGAAATTGTTCATGAGAATGTGCACAGTTGAATAATATCACATTACTGAAATGTGTCCTAATTTGTCTAATCAGCCCTCTTTGGACATTTATGTTGTTTAAATGTTTTGCTTTTCTTAAAAAGAAGGCGAGGAACCGTTTTTGCACAGTAGTTTTATACCACATTATTTTATTATTTCCTAGAAGCAAAATTGTTGAATCAAAGGGTTATGAACATTTTTATTTTTATTTTTAAGATTTTATTTATTTGGAGGGGGGAGGGACAAAGGCAGAGGGAGAGAGAGAATCTCAAGCAGATGTCATACTGAGCACAGAACCCAGCACGGGGCTTGATCTCAAGACTCTGAGATCATGACCTGAGCTGAAACCAAGAGTCGGATGCTCAACCCACTGAGCCACCCAGGCGCCCCTGAACATTTTTAATACTGTTGAGATAAAGTGCTGACTTATCTTCTAGAAGCTTCTCGGTTTGCACTTCCACAGCAGACTTCTCAGTTGGCACTTCCTTTGCCAGCTTTGGGGTATTCTCATGCCAAAAAGTCATTTTTATTTTGAAGAAATCCAATCTTAATAACTTTACCAACACGTCTGAATGATACGCCCGGAGCGAGGGCAGGATGTCAGTGTCTGCTTTCAACATGAACAGAGGTTTGGAATACTTCCCCTGTGTTGTCTGGAGTCCTGCAGATTCCTGAGCATCCCCACCCGCGGGCACTGGGACCTGAGCTAGACCGCTTACTGTCCCTGTAGCTCAGCTTCCTTACCTGTAAACTGGGAGCCAAAGGGGCTACCCCTGCCACCCCTCACTGCATGGGCTACACGCTGCACAGGCCCACGAGAGGCCACGGGCACAGGGACATGGGACCCTGCTCCTGTTTGGGATTCAAACAGTTAAAAATACAAAAACTCCTTAAATTATTCTTTGACACATGGGCTTGATAAATTTTGGTTGTTATTTCTAGGAGAGTGGAAATGTGGATGAATTTTACTTTTCGTATTTTTATTTTCTGTGTGTTCTGCAGTTGATGTGCTATTTTTACTGTCAATAGATACGTCTATGTATTACAGATCTTATGTTTATATATTATACAATATTACATGTTTTATATTATAAATAGAAGACAGACAAAATATTCTTTCAGCATAGGAAATTGAGGCTGGAGGAGGTCTAAAGGAGGCTGCCATGTAACAGGTAGGGAAGATGAGGTCTCGGTTCTCACACTGCCTAGCAAAATAAGCACTCAAATATTTATGCATTTGGTTGAATACTAAATATTTATCTCTGCGCTAGTAATGTTGACTATAGCAACCAATACCAAAGTCATTTGTGCTACACAAATAGGTGGTGACAAAATAATTTATGTACTGTATTGGCCTATTAGGACATAGAATGTTTTAATGTGTTAATATCAGATTAACATGAGGACTTTTAAAAGAGTTTGATAGCTGCATAGTAATTTAAAACTTTAGGAAGTAAGTTGAATGCCAAATAGTAAGCCTTTTCATCATATATTTAAGATTCAAGATGTTAAAGAAAATCCCAAATAAACCTTGAACCGTCACGGCATTCAGCTGAGTGACTGTGTCTTCTTGGTACACTGAGCTCTTGTGCCACTGTTCTCCGTAAGGAACAAAAATCTCCACCTTGATTTGCGTCCCATAGTAACTTGTTTCCCAAATCAGTAACATATGAAACAGCTTATGGCTGTCCCTACCATCCCAAAGCAAATGTTTGTTTTGTTGCAGTGATGGAAACATTTCCATTGGCGAAGCAAATATTTAGAGCTGAAAGAAACATTTGGGCGGCCAGGATGTGTCAAAATAGAACAGATGCCTGCCTTTTAAAAACACACATTAAAAATAAAGAAGAAAGAAAGCAAGCTACCTTGTACTTGGCTGCTGTGGTTACAGCCACAATGGGTTAAGCAAGAAATTAGAAAATGTGGATATCGTTCTGATCGGTTTCTGGGCTCGTCCCTATACCTTTTTCTATCTTAGTTTTTCTCTTCCAGGAAATGGGGATAAATAACCATTTTAAGTGATCTTGCTCCGGATTCAGGGTTTTGGTTTTTTTTTTCTCCCCTTCTAGATATTTTTTTGTTCTTGAAAAGTAATTTATCCTTTTGGGGCGCTGGGGTGGCTCAGTGGGCTAAAGCCTCTGCCTTCGGCTCAGGTCATTGGTCTCAGGGTCCTCAGGTCATGATCTCGGGCTCCCTGCTCAGCGGGGAGCCTGCTTCCCCCTCTCTCTCTGCCTGCTTGTGATCTCTGTCAAATAAATAAAATCTTTAAAAAGAAAATAATTTATACTTTTGAATTGGAAATATATTCACATGGAATACAGTTCCTCAGGATAGGCAGTGTAAAGTCTGCCTTCAGCCTCTGTCCCCAGCTAAGTCCCTTCTCTGTCTGTAACCAGAGTTACCTCTGTCCTCTCTATTTTATGCCTGCAGTGACTAACTAGACTTGTTTTTATGTGTGTAGATGCAAATATTTATTTTTTTTAACGCAGAAGTTCTATATACCTTTTACCTTGTTTTCTTCCTATGGTCATATATATTCTTTTTGTTTTTCTTTTTGAGGTGATTGATTTTAAGAGTTTGCTTATCAAAAATATTCTAGTTGTGTCAGATAGTAGAGGGGAGCAGGCATGTCAGGCTGCTCCTACTTAACCCCCCCGCCCCATAAAAAGAACTCAGTGTGGAAAATCTGGTTCTGCCTCTGGGCTCACCAGGGGCTGTAGGTGAGTCACTGTCCCTCTCTATATCATTTTCTCTTGATTTTTAACAGAAGAAGAAGGAAAGGAAAAGAATAGGTCAAGCAGATGAGCTTCAGCTTTTCTGCCAGATCTGAATTTCTTGCTTGGATGTCAAAGGTGGAAAAAAAAAATTTTTTTTTTTTTTAAATGTACTTCTTTGCCTCTTCTAAAACAGGAGCAGGATTCAAGTGTAGTTAAAAGTGCTTATCAAAAAAAAAAAAATTTAAAAAAAAGTGCTTATTAATTTGGGTTTTCTGCCTATGCACAAACATAGGCTTACCTGCCCTTGGCATTCAAATAGCTATGATTCCCGATTATCACACCCTTCGGTCTTTAAAGACACAGTTCCTTCCCCAGGACTTGTTCAGTGCACCGTGGCAGGGCTGACTTAGCCTGTTGCCAAGGACCTGCTGGCGTAGATACTGCCGTCCACAGCCGGCAACAATATTTGCCGTGCTATTAATCCTTTGGAATAGATGATCAAATAACAAAATCAACTCCTCTTTGTTTTGTTTTTGTTTTTAATTTAGAGGAGAGGGATTAAAAGAAAAAAAAAAAAACCTTCAGACTATAGATCTAAAAATAGACATTGTGGATGCTGATTGGAAACCCTCCCAGTCTTTCATACGAGAGATCTCAATTTGTGTTACACCAAGGGGCAGCTCACTTCTGTCTTGTTCACCAGTTATACTACTCCCCAGAGAAGCTCAATAAATTTTATAGGGAAGTTTCCTCCTTAGGCGGAAGGAGCTAAGCTCGGTGACTGGTGTGGCTGAAGTAATTTAGGGCTCCGAGGGAGTACATCTGGCTGTGGAATAAGGTATCCGAAGTAAATGTACAAAACTTGTGATCCTGGCCATTGATGCTGCTGTGCACCGGGTCCCGTGGCCCCAGCCTGTCTGATTTGGAGTGAAATTGATCCCTGAAACTTGCATTTAATTCACGGCTCAGACAGTCCTGCAGTCTTCACTAGTGGAGGCTGCAAAGCCTGCCTGCTGGTGTGCTGGCATTTTCACCACCAACTGTTTGAAACATCCAAACTTGGACTTGGCTGAGTTTTTACATCTCTCGTCTGCCTCTCTGAGACACAGAGGGATCCTCTTCCTCTGACATCAGGGGAGCAGACTGCCTTCCCTTTCAGACTTACAGTGGAGCGAGGCTTCCCGGTTCCTCGGTCTCAAAGCTAACAGTGCAATACATTTTGCACTGGCTTTTTACTCAGTGATTTATACTAGGAGACGTGCTGGGTGATATCCAGTGTCCTTTTGTCTTTGTGTTTATTTTTCTTGCACATTTAATGTATTTAAAGGATATATTGTCTTTATGGTTCACTGGGATAAGGACGGGGTTGGTGCAAGTTTTAATGAGAGGTCCCCCGGCTCCCTGTGTTGAGATGAGAATTATATTCATGGTTGGGTATCTTTCTTTCTTTCCTTAGGTGGCAGGAGGCAGTGTTTTGCTGCCTTTTCAAATAGCATTTCTACCTAACGATTTTTAGAAGGGTACTGTGAGGACATTCAATTTCAGGGCATCACCAGCAACTTTTCTCCTGTTGTTTGAACTTTCCTCGTTTAAGGAGACAGGAAAGTCTCATATCTTGTGTCTGCATTTACGTATTAGTGTCAGGATGGTGGAGACCGGCCCTGCCATCAGGTCAATTTTTATAAAAACTCTTTCATTTGTGAGGTAATGATATTTGGAACTAGTTTTCTCAAAAACTGTTTTAGCCGCTTGGGAATAGTTAATCAGTAGGGGAGAAAGCACTTGGCTTATTTGCTTAATATTTTAACCAAGTGAATTAGACAGGTTGGGGGGCTGGGGGAGGGGATAAGAAAGTGGGTGGGGGAGGCCCCATAAACAAGGTGATATATAATATTTTTTTTGTTCTCCTTTTAAATAAATACCGATCAGCTTTATGTTCAGAGACAATAGGAGCCGTTGGCTTAAATTTGCAGTTTACTGTATTTATGGCTGTAATATCAAGGTGCTGCCGTCGTAATTTCATGCCCCAATGAGAAGAGCAAGGTCGAAGCAAATGCTTCCATCGGCATCTGCTAACACACTGACTCATAAACAAGGCCCGGCTGGATCAGGTGGCACGGAATAATACAGGCTAATGAAATACAGCACAGCTTTCCATTACTGTTAGTTTTTACAGTGTCGTCATTACGTGTAATTTATGTTTAAAAAATTCAATTTTATACAAGGCACTGGGAAATAGGGGTCTACAGGTCATCCAACGACTTTTAGAGGCTCTGAGAGTCCTTATTGTACTCTACTGTTCCAACAAAATGTTAATAAAATAAAATAAAAATACTTTTTCCCCTCCCCCCCCAAGCCTTTTCTGAGAGAGTTGATTTTTCTTTTAATTTGGGGAGTATTTTTAGCCAGCTGTCTTCTCTGCCTCATCTCCTCTCAGAGTGCACATGGGGAGATAACTAGTCGTGTTCTCAGAGAGGTGACCCCCGCACGGTCTCCGCGTGTCCCAGATGAATCACCCAAGTCCTATACATGGGCGGACTGTGACAGGGGAGGAAGATGGCCCCAGTGGCCAGCCCGCAGCTGCTGCCCTTTGCTGCCGGCCCTCTGGCCCTCTTCCCTAATCCCAGCCAGACTTGACATTTTTATTATAAAACTCAGGTCTGGCTGGAAGGTGCTGTCGGGTGTTCATTACCTTGCTTATTTCCAAACTATTCCCAACCCCGCTGTCCCGGTCGTTGTTTGACCTACAAGATGCAGAGAATGCTGCTGTCTGCTGTCACCTGTCTCTCTGCTTCACCTGAAATGGGCCAGGCCCTGTGGCAGTGCTCTGCGGTCACTGGGGACAGCACCGAGGTGACTTATTCTGAGAAGCCCATGCACTGCCCGTCCTGCAGGGAAAAGCTCTTCCCGGTGCCCAGTTTTATCTGAGTCCGTGGGAAAGGACCTGCAGCCTTGTGCTCCGAGCCAGCAGGCTGCAGCTCACTAAGTCAACCCGTTTGGTTTTATTTGCATTTGAACCGAAACCTCTAGAAAAAGAAAACAAATCTGCGTATTTTCTAGGGGATACAAATAAGCAGGTGTGGTAGCCCCAAGGCACTTCAGTTGCCCGCAGCAGTACAAGGGGCTTTATTAATCAATAGCTTGTAGCTTGCTTGCTCTGTTCTTTGAAAAGAATCCCACCCTGGAGAAAGCATTGGAGAAGAAATCTTTGGCCAGCTCCTGCACAGGGGCAGCAGCCGTCTCCTTGTAAAGGGCACTGGTTATGGAAGTAGATTCCAGACAACCGAGAACAGGGAATCCACCCTGATGGCTGGTGCCTGGGACCTTCGTTTGCACAATGTGCACTGAGAGCTCTCAGTTTTGCCAGTCAGGCAGCTGTGGTCTTTTTTTCTTTCCTTTTTTTTTTTTTTTTTTTTTTAAATTTCAAAGATTTTACTTATTTGAGAGAGAGAGAGAGAGAGAATGAGCAGTGGTAGGGGCAGAGGGAGAAGCAGATGCCCCTGCTGAGAGAGAGCCGGACGTGTGGCTCGATCCCAGGACCCTGGGATCATGACTTGAGCCGAAGGCAGACGCTTCACCGACTGAGCCACCCAGGCGCCCCCAGACATCTGCGGTCTTAAAGGTGAAATGACACTGCCTCTCAGAGGCAGGCGTCCTGGCCTTCTCACTTTGGACAGGTACCCTCACTCCTTTCTCCTCCTGTTGGCTAAAGCTAGTGAGAGGACAGAATACCTGAGCGGGACTTTTAGTTTGATTCTCTGTCAATGATACGTTTTAACTGTCACAGACCAGGGCTGGTAGCTCTTGGAATTGGCAAGTGGCAGAGGTTGACGTTACTGAAAGCGTCTGAATGCAAAGTGCTAGTGATACCACGTAATGCAAGCTGATACTCCAGCTGAAAGAAAATCTTGGGCTTTACTTTTATCGAAATGGGCTGATTCTTCCAAAGGTGGCAGCTGAAGGAAGACTTGAGGGCAGGAGGTTTTCCTGCCCTGGGACGGCGACACCCTTGGCCCCCATCTCTGCTCTGCTCAGCCCTTGCACGGTCCCTCTGTGGTTAGATTTTTCCTTGCAGATAGCAATCAACTGGAAGGAAGTGTGTGTGTCTAATTTGCATGAGATTATTTAAAACAACAACAAAAAAAAGGTCTGCATTAGTCAGGGTGGTGGTAAACAACGCAGAGATGCCTTTTATAATATAGCCTGTGCCTCAGCCTTCACAGCCAAATATAATTCACTTCCAATTGGCGGTTTCCTTTATTATTCCTTTTAACCTTTAGGATTCTGCAAGGTCTCCATCTAAGCTCTCCGTCGCTTGTCTGATGAGGGCGGGCGGGGACCTGGATGTCCTGTGTGTGGGACCTGAAGCTGTCCCTCTTCCTGAAGGCAGGGTCGGTTCAGCACCAGGAGCCCATGACTGCATAGTTAACTGCTGTGTTCTGAAGGAGATGACACCCCTTCCAGCCGAGTCTCCGTGAGTCCCATATGAGTCCCCTGAGTTGAGAGAGTCCTGAACCTGAGCCTGAACCTGGCTGGCCAGTGCCCCCGACCTGGGGACACTCCGAGGAAGGGGGCTCTGAGGGAAGCATGGGCACCCGTCTGGGAGAGGCCTCCGGATTTCCTGGGAGTTAGAATATTAGAACGATGCGGGGACACTACCCTTGTGGTTCCGGAGTTGTACAAAAAGTTGTCCCAGTGTCATTTGCAGATAGGATGCAGGCGTTCTGTTCCTGTGCTGTTTTGGTCTCTAGGCTCCCAGCGCCATTCGTCAGCCCTCACCTGGGGATGGGGGTGCCAGGTGGGGCTCAGAGAAACCCTCTAGTGCTTCTCTCAACCTCTCACAAGCTTGAAGACTTAAGACATGGTCTCAGAAGCTGCCGTTTGTTGTTTCTGTGCTAGAGGGGCAGTCACCAGGCCCCAGAGAGAGAGCCGTGGAGCCGCGGGTTGTCAAGCTGGCAGCACCGTGCCCTGCCTCGTGGGTTCTGAGGCATGTTTTCCCCCTCCTTGGGCTTAGTTGTTGTTCTTTATCTGTTAAATGAGCGCAGTGGCTAGGATCATGGTCCAGCTCTGAAATTATATTACTCAGTGAGATCATGAAAATGCTTTTTTCTTTTCTTTTTTTTTACAAGAAGAAAAGTGATTCATTTTATGTAACTAAATCAAAATCCTGGCTCTCCGGAGGACTGGGGATATCAGAATTCCAGCCAATGTAAATTTAGAGCATCAAATGATAAGGTCTCTGAAAAACAAGAGCTTGGAAGGAAGTGCTGATGCCCTTTAAACCGCGGCCTCACTAGTGGGCTCGGCCGCAATAATGCAAGGAACATGTTTTATTAGGAAAATAGGCTTTGTAAGAGCTGTGGGCCAGAGGGCAGAGCAACGGGCAGGGAGCGCTGTCCCTTTAACCAGCTCCGCAGCACAGCCGTGACTTACTGTATATTTCCCCAGCGTTAACCGTTATCGTACTTGTTTATATTTGAAAGAGCCAAAAGGGAAAATGAGAAAGCAACTGAATGCTCCTTTTGGGAAAATTATCCTCATTTGCAGCCAGCGGCTGACAAGGCACACGAACCACCAGGTTTATGAAATCCCGGGGTGTACTGGTCACCACCCGTCCCCGCCCATGCCGCAGGCGTGCCTGCTTCTCCTGCGGCTGATGATGAACTCGTTAAAACCGGGTCTTTGCTCCCAGAACTCTGAAGGGGGTTCCCCTTCCCCTTTGGAAGTTGAGGGCCGGGCCTCCAAGCTGGATGGAACCTGAGAGACACAAGCTCGGGGTTCCTGCCCGTCTGTCCTGCCCCCGTTTCTCTCTGGAGGCCTTTGGGGCAAGCCGGGAATTTGGTAGGAGGAGTGGCCCAGTACAGCCCTGCATACTTTTGTACTTGAAGGTGCTGGGCGCTGGCCTTTTCGTCTGCCCGGGCAATGCGTGGAGAGCTGTTGGGGGGAGGAGGGCCAGCAGCACTCCGGCTTCCCAGAGGGGCGGCCTTGCCCACCACTGGCTGGCTCCCCTGGGTGCGGGGGGGGGGGGGGGGGGGGGCCGGGGGGGAAGGGGGGGGGGGGGGGGGGGGGGGGGGGGGGGCGGGGCCGCGGTTTCAAAGGGGGCACAGTCCTCAACTGCTCAGCGCAGGGAGGGGCAGGGCCCGCAGTCAGAGTAGTTCAGGCCTTGTCGCCCACCTGAGAAGCGGCAGAGGCGCTCAGCCTGCCACACGCCAGTGTGGTGTGGGCAGCGTTGGGCTTCGGAGCATTAATGTGTCCCATCTGTCAGCCGCTTGGCACAAAGTGTGCAGCGCCGAAGCTGGAAGATGCCGGTCCTCCGTGTACTTCCTCTCCCCCCCACCCCGGGACGGATCCACTGTGCTGTGGGCTGCCAGGTGGGGAGAAGCTCTCGGTCCTCGTGTAAAGGCTCTGTCTGGCAGCCGCCCTGGATCCTGGGATTCCTGGAATCCCGGGCCAGAGGGGTGTCTGCAGACTTAGCGATACGTCCCTGCTGCTGCTCCCGCGCTCGGTGGCCCCAACACTCTTGTACCCGCTGTATCCACTTCTGGGACCGGCCTTGCGGGCAAGTCTTTCTCACACCTGTGCACCACACCTGTTCCTGCTCTTCGGTGGGTGGGCTCGCTCGTCCTCTTCCCACAGGGCCAGCGTCCCCAGTCGGCCGCAGCCCTGTGCCCCCTGGAAGTGGGGTCTCGCCCTGGAAGTGGGGTCTCGTCCGGCCCATCCCGGCCTGTTACTCTCCCATGGGCAGATCCTCGCCACACCCGGCGGCCACTGCAGATGGCGCCCTGCCGTTCCCGGCCCGTCCTGAGCACAGCGCGCTGGTGTCGGGAGGATTAAGACAAAGAGAAGCGGAAAAGCTAGCCAAGGGCGGTACAGGCAGCCTGTGCTAGGCTAGAGCAATAACCATCTGAAAGTTTGGGCCTGGCCTTGTTTTGATCTGTTTTCTTGTTTTATTTTCTTCTTTACATTCTATATCCCATTCATACTAATCACAGTCAGTCCTGATTTTTCTTTTTATTTCTGCATTTGTCATAAAATAAAGCAAATTATTCCCGTCTTCGGAAACGATCGAGACTAATTAGTCGTCTCACCCAATAATTAGTTTTTTGTTTCCCTGTCTGTTTTCATGCATTATTGTTAGTTTTTCCCCCTCTTTTTTTAACACCATTACAGATTAAAATGAGTCACATTTGCAGTTGATGGTATCTGTTTTCGGGGGAAGAATGGAGAATTGCAGTACGGAGCGACTTCAAAAGCAGCAATAAACTCAAGGATAAATTAAGGAAATTGAATGAGCCACATTTGGAAGCAGTGTGGAGGCTAATATTCTGTCGCTTAAGGTTAAATTGCAACTGAGAGAGGTTCCGGAGAATCCGAAATCGGAGAGGAAACTTACCAGGATGCTAGGCACTCTGTGGCTCTCAGGGTCTTTTCTCAATGAAGATTTCGTTGCGTCCAGGGACAGTGGCAAAAGGTATTCACCTGCAATTATGTCCTCTTCTCCCCCCAGGGCTGACAGATGAAGAGATTGATTTGGCTTTCCAGCAGTCGGGCACGGCTGCCGATGAGCCTCCGTCCTTGGGCCCGGCCACACAGGTGGTTCCTGTCCAGCCCCCTCACCTCATTTCTCAGCCGTACAGTAAGTCATCCGCTCAGTCTCCTGCTTTGACCTTGACTGGGGTTCAGGATTCTGGCCAAAGAGCAGTGCTTCCCAGCTCCCAGACTCAGAAAGCCAGGGGGGTTTAACCGGGACTGGTAGACTAGCTCTTGGGTTTTTCCAAAGGAATGTGCCACACCCAAATCCTCTCCTAGACAAACTTTTAAGTATGTGACAAAGATTTAAGAAGAGACGAGGGACCAGAATAAATGAGTATATTGTGTTGTTTCAAGTATTTTGGTTACAAGTAAGAGTCTATAAAAGTATTTCTTGGTTCTGTTTCTGTTTTCTTACATCATGCTTTGCGTGTCACTCCTTCATCAAGTACGTGAACGTCTGATTCATGAACCCGGTCTCGTTTGCTCACTGAAATGACTCCTCTCCTAATTTTACTTTTTAAAGTTAATATTAGTAGATTTGGGGTGGCTCCTTCCTTCCTCCCTTCTCCTGGCTATACCATGTATATTTGTGTGGTGACAGTCTCTTAGAGAACTTCAAATTAAATGTAAAGGTCCTTTTTGAGTTAGCTTTTAATTAGTACATGAGAACATACCCATGTTGTTTTTAAGTGAAGCTCTTTGAGGAATAATGCTTCTTCAAACTAGCAATAAATGTACAATCTCCAAAATACGGCTAGAACCCCTTCTTTAAGTCACTTATGAGAAGTCAAAAAAGATTAAAATTCACTTCAGAGTGGTGGAAAATAGCTCAAGTTTCATGTCTTTAACATAACTCAGCCTTGGATCTGTTGTCTTTCAAAATGCCTTTTCTGTAATTGTCTTCATTTTAATTTTCTATCTCGGAAGTTTTATTTTTTCAAAACTTGTTAATTTAAAACAGTGTTAGGTGTCAGATTTTGGGAGGCATAACAAAATGCCTTCCAAGCCCAGGCTTGTTTGGACCCCAGCACGTGGTCTGGCCCCTTCCTTTGCCATCCTTATGGGCTCAGGCAGTGCAGGGGGCCGGTGGTGGGTTATGGTGTCACAGATCTCAGTTAGACATCTCCTTTTGCTTTCTGGATAAGGCTGAATGGGCGAGGTCAGGGAACACGAATTCAAGTTCATTTCATCCTTAGTCACCTTGTCTCACAGACTACTGGCATCCTCTGACCTCTGAGACTCAAGAAATGGTGCTCAGCGGTAAGCCTTGCACTGGATCTACTGAGTCAGGAGCGACCACTTGTCGGCCTGGGACTCACATCTCCTTCCTGGCCAGCATTCTTTCGCATCTCTTGTGTTTGTTTTGGGTCACTAAACATACTCTCCATGTTTCCTTCTATCCAAAGACTAGGTCTCCACACATTTTCTTTAGTTGTGTCCCTGGGCCCAGCCATTTAATGGGATTTGTTGAGGACAGACAGTGGCAGCTGGGGTGCAGAATTTTCTAAGACGCACATCTGTTCTATTCCAGCTGCTTCCTCCATGGCTTAAAACCAAACAGGTCTCTCGGCTACTTGGAAACTTCTTGCTCAGAACAAATTGTTCTGGTTGGTCACAGAGTTGGCCTAAAACCTCATGCGCACGTCTACTTTTGGTAGGCACAAGGGGTTAAACTGTTGGTCCTTCTGAAAGAGAAGAAGGGGGGGTGGAGGGGGACAGTGCCGTCATCTAGATTCTTCTGTCCAGGTCTCTCTGAGAAGAAGCATTACACGTTTAGGTATTTAGGTAGGAGTATTTTTAAGAGTCTCCCAGCCCTAAAAATAAAATACATCTTCTTAGAGACAGACTCCTTCCTGCTTTGACGCTAGTATAAAAACAATGGTAATGGCAATTTTAAATTCCTGAAGTTTCTGCTTGTCATTGTCGAGCTTCGTTCCTCTTGTACTGTTACACCGCTCCTTCCAGCTCCGGGGGTGACTCTACCTCTTCACTTCTGTACTTTTGCCAAGAGGTGTCAAAACTGTTCAAAAGGAAAAAAAAAAAAAAAAAAGCTTGATTTTGATTAATATAGAGAAACAAGACTTTGCCTGACTGATAATAAAACTGATAAATGACATTTGAATTACTTGTAGCGGTAATTTATTACATAAAATATCTTTTATTTGACATGCGATTAGTTGCTGGAAGCATCACTCAATCTGACTAGTTTAAACATGCTCTAAAATGAACCCCAGTAAAAACCAGGGCTGTCTGCTGCCTGCGTTATGAAATATACTAATCCTGGAGTGAGGAAAAAATCTGACTTTAAATATTTAAATGATTAATTGGGTTTATATATTTTTTTTACCTTTCTAACCCCCTTAATTACAAGCAAACTCAGGGGAGTTTCTGAACTAGGTGTGCAATCTGTATGCTTATCACCGAGGCATTGTCTGCGTCCTGGGAGGGATTTATGGCCTCCGCTCGTGTGTATTCCTGCCCATTTCACATCCAGAGCCCTTTCTTTCCATGTCTTGGCTCTTTAAGGGCAGATACTCCATCTCTGAACCTTAGCCTAGAAAATGGGATTCTCTGGGCTCAGTCCCCAATGCTCACATCTTGGGGAGGGGTAAGCTTTTTCAAGACAGCCCCGGGGAGCCCGGTGCTCTTGGATGATCTCCTCTGGATCCACTGGCCCTTCTGCTTTGGTGGCAGATGTCCCACCCTGTACCTCTTTTGGTGTCTCTGCTCTTTGGTGAATGTGGTTGACCTTGAGCTGGTGGTAAATGCCTGTGTCAGCAAAGGGAACTTGGACACCTGCCGTAAAGGCACCAGGTCAGTCTGCCCGTGTTTGCTAAGCATCTACTGTGTGTCATCAGAGATACAAAACATGATCCTTAAAAATCTTACAGGCTCTCTGGGAGAGAAAAGATGAACTCTTAAGAAAAGGATAATAATCAAAGACATTGTGATTTAATGCCAAAATTAATTATGCAGACAAGAAATTCCGTAAGAATACAGAAAAGAGAAAAATTAATGTGGGCTAGAGAAGTCAGAGAAGTCTTTGTGAAAGCGGTAGGAGGTTGACATTGAGGGGAAGCTTCATGTCACCTGGTGTGAGAATAAACCAGTGTTGTCAGGGCTCAGAGGAAAGTCAGGCAGAGCTCTGGAAAAGTCAGACTGGGATTCGAGAGCAAATCTGATGTTCTCTGCTTCTCGTTTTGCTTTCTTTTTGTCCAGCTTTTTTTTTTTTTTTTTTAAAGATTTTATTTATTTATTTGACAGAGAGAGATCACAAGTAGGCAGAGAGGCAGGCAGAGAGAGAGAGGAGGAAGCAGGCTCCCCGCTGAGCAGAGACTCCATCCCAGGACCCTGAGATCATGACCCGAGCCGAAGGCAGCGGCTCAACCCACTGAGCCACCCAGGTGCCCCTCTTTTTGTCCAGCTTTGAATCAGGAATCGGTACCTGTGTATATCCACAGCGCCTACCCAGTCCTGCACGTCAAGTTCTGATAAGTGCTTGATTGATTTGCTGCAAGCTGATTTTTCTTCTTTCCTCCCAAAGAAACAAGAAGCAAGGTAGCTTTGAGATTTAGGCAGGGCCATTGTAAATTTTGTAGGATAATATTTTTTTTCTTAGGCTTAAATATCTTCCCTCACTGTCTTTGTTAACCAGCTTAGGTCTTTCAAAGAGTGACCTGTATAGCTTCAATTAGGATGTACGTGTGTGAGGTTATTGAAAGGCTTTGACATTTGATTAGAAATCTCAAGAGTGTGGGTTCTTTCTCACTGTGCTTCTTCATAGCCCTGTTTAGCACCTATACGTACCTTGAATATCTTCATTCACTGAGCAAGCATTTATTATTTTATTCCTGCTGTGGGCCAGGCACTGTGCTAGACCTCTGCGGTGAAGTGATTAATAAGACTTGGTTGCTTTCTCTAGTTTTTCTTGTTGAGCAGAAAAGGCAGTTAAGCAAAAAGCGGTGCCTGCAAAGTAGGTCCAGGTGAAGCCAGTGGTGCAGATGAGGCCAAGGGGCACCTCAGACCTCGGGAGAGGCTTAACTGGGTGGGCGGAGGGGGACATGGTCAGTCCATTGACCAGCCAAGACAGGTAAGAGCAACCAGGCTAAGGCAAAGGCATATGGACCGTCAGAAGTATATTGATTTTTCTTTTTTTACATCAAAATGTGTCACCTAATCATTCTTGAGGCTGTATTACCTGTCTGACCATATTATTCTTAGACTAATATGAAAATTACTGGGATCATCTGAGAGGATGCTGCGTGGAGAGTTCGGGAAGGTGTTCTGGGAGTGTGTGAGGGGCTGTCCAGATGCTCTGCCGGAGCGCCTTCCCCTCTTTGCCCGGCCAGCTCGTTGCTGTCCCTCAGGGTCAGGGGCAGCCGCCAGCTCCTCCAGGGACGCTCTCAGATGCCTCTGTTCCGGCAGGACGGAGGTTCCCTTTGGCCTGCGCTCAGTCCCCCGTTTCCTGCCATACTACCCTTAAGTGTGTATTCACTTGTCTTTTATGTCGGAGTTCCTGGAATTAGAGGCTTTTTTTCTTTTTTCAAGCTCTGTAGCCCAACACTCAGCCTCAGCCCTGAAAGTGCTTGTTGAATGGGTGGGTGGTAGTGGAGATGTGCGTGGGAATTGACAGGCTGTTCCTGTAATACCGCCAGCGGGGCTGGGGGGCTTCCCAGGCAGCCAGCGAGTGGGGCCTCCCGTGTGCTAGGCCATGCGGGCTGTGGGAGCGGAGGACGGGCCTTGCCTTCGGGAGGCCGCCGTTTGACCATTTAGAGGAAAGCCCAGTGCTTGCGGGAGTCCAGCGAGGACTAACCCGTGCCATCTTGCTGGGGGCGATGGGGACAGCTTTCGGAATTTACGAAGGCACGTCTCGCTTTTGACTTACATAGGAGGGTTTGGCTTGTGTATTGAAGGAAGTATTTCTCTAATTTCTAGGAGATTATATTTTTTCTTTTGTCCATGTGATTGGTTTAATAAGTGGTTTAGCATTTCAAGAGCGAGCACCCTGTGTGTTCTGTGCTTTGTGGTTCCCCCATTGCGGTGCCATGCGGGTGCCGCAGAAGTGCTATTTGGAGACACTGAGGAGGGCAAGTGTCGCAGGAAAGAACCAAGTAAAGGAAGCCAAGCCTTCAGGTTCTTAGGCCGCTGAAAGCGTCTCTGGTGCTGGTGGTAGGTAGGATTGTATCTTTGCCCACAGTGCAGCCTGTGTTCGTTTTACAAGTTTCTGCAACAAATAACAGGAAACCCAAGACAAGAGTGCCCTTAAACGAGATGGAAGACTATTCCTCAGTTCTGTGAATGTGCTCTGCACCCCGACACCTGGCCGGCAGCCGGTCTGTGCTCCGGTGGGACAGCTCCAGCCCCAGCTGTCCCTTCTGCCGTCCAGCCAGCACGAGGAGGGACAGGAGGGAGAAGGGTCAGCCTTCTAAGGACCCACGGCTACACCCTCTGCACAAGAGGCTGAGAAGTGCAGTCCTTGTCCTGGTGGGCACGTTCCCAGCTTTTCCTATCCCGCAGAAGGTTTGAGTTAGAAAACGCACCGACTGCAGGATGATGGTTTCCCTTGGGTGGAGAGGAGCACGTGGCTAGTTTCAGTGGTATTTGAAAAGCTTTAGCTGGTAGAGTAGGTGGGTTTAGGATTGCTAATTCATCATGCTTCATAACTTATATAAATGTTATATTCTTTTGTAGGTATCAGAAATTGCTGGGGGGGCACTTTAAAAAGTTGAATGTGGGGGTTCCTGGGTGGCTCAGTGGGTTAAGCCTCTGCCCTTGGCTCAGGTCATGATCCCAGGGTTCTGAGATCGAGCCTCACATCGGGCTCTGGTTAGTGGGGAGCCTGCTTCCCTCCCTCTCTCTGCCTGCCTCTCTGCCTACTTATGATCTCCCTCTCTAATAAATAAATAAAATCTTAAAAAAAAAAAAAAAAGCGGAATGTGAATTCTCAGGTGTTGCTTCTCCCCTTGGTGTCAGCTGCCCGCCGAGCAGAGGGAGGACCCGGAGTCCACACTGCCGGCTGCTGTTCGCAGTCCCTGCTGGCTCCCTGTACCTCTTCTCTTTGTTTTAAAAATTCTAACCCTTTTTTTTTTGTTGTTGTTCTTTATCAGTTTTATTGAGGTGTAATTTACCTAAAATAAAACACATGTGTTTTATTTGTATGATTCTGAGCTTCGACAGGTGGACACTCCCATGTGGGCATCACCACATTGTCGAACATTGGCGGTACCCCAGAACATTCCCTTGTGCCCTGTTCCCGGCCAGCCTGATTCTGGGGCAACCCTTGGTCTGCCATCCGTTGCTTCTCACTAGACTTTTCTTTGCTGGTTTTTTTTTTTTTTTTTTTTTAAAGATTTTATTTTTTTATTTGACAGAGATCACAAGCAGGCAGAGAGAGAGAGGAGGAAGCAGGCTCCCTGTGGAGCAGAGAGCCCGATGCGGGACTTGATCCCAGGACCCTGAGATCATGACCTGAGCCGAAGGCAGTGGCTTAACCCACTGAGCCACCCAGGTGCCCCTGCTGGGGTTTTTTATACATGAAATCATACAGTATGTACTCTCTCTGGTCTGGTCTTTCACTCAGCATAATGTTTTTGAGCTTTATTCAAGTCACTGTGCAAAGAGGTACTTGTTATTTACCGCTTGTACATAACTACTTGTTACTACTGAGCAGTATTCCGTGGTGGGGATGGGCCATGTTTGTCCGTTCACCGGCGGACAGCCTGTGGGGCTGTGGGCTGTCTCCAGTTCTGAGCTATGGTGCTCAAAGCTCTTGCGAATGTTCGTGTGCAAGTCTGTATGTTTTTATGTCTCCTGGGTGAATGCCTCAGAGTGGAGTTGCTGGCTCATATGTTAAATGAATGTCTGTCTCGATAAGAGACTGCCAGACTCAGGGCGCCGGGGTGGCTCAGTGGGTTAAGCCTCTGCCTTCGGCTCAGGTCATGATCTCATGTTCCTGGGATCAAGTCTCGCATCGGGCTCTCTGCTCAGCAGAGAGACTGCTTCTCCCCCACCACCTGCTCCTGCTTGCCTCTCTGCCTACCTGTGATCGCTGTCAAATAAATAAATAAAATCTTTAAAAAACAAACAAACAAAAACTGCCAAACTTGTTTTCAAAGTGGTAACACCATTTCCCATCCCCATCAACAACGTGTGAAAGATGTGGTCGCCCCGTAGCCTCGCTCTTGGATGTTTTCCGTCTTTTCTAACGCCAGCAATTTTCACGAGTATACAGTGGTATCTCATAGTGCTTTGAGTTTACGTTTCCGGGATGGCTAATCACGTTGAGCGTCTCTTTACGTGTTCACTGTGCATTTGCATAACTTCTTCGGTGAAGCGGCTGTTCCCATCTTTTGCCAATTTTTAATCATCTTCTTGAGTTGGAAGAGTTCTTCCCATCTTCTGGATTCATGTGCTTTGTTGGATGTCTGTCAGGATTTCCTCGTGGCCCATGGCTACCTTTTTCTTTTTGAGATTGTCTTTTGGAAAAGGTTTAAAAACTGATGATGTCCGTTTATCTTTGGGTTTGTGTTTAGCTTAGTTTTGTTGTTGTTGTTTTCATTTTTGTTTTTACAGCTTACGGTTTTGGTGTCTTATCTGTGATAACTTTACTTCCCCCAACGTTGGAGAGGTTTTACAAAATTTTTTTTTAATTTTTTTGTTTTTTAAATTTTTATTTTTTTAATTACTTTTCAGTGTACTAAAATTCATTGTTTATGCACCACACCCAGTGCTCCATGCAATACGTGCCCTCCACAATACCCACCACCAGGCTCACCCACCTTCCTACCCCCCGCCCCTCCAAAACCCTCAGATTGTTTTTCAGAGTCCACAGTCTCTCATGGTTCATCTCCCCCTCCAATTTCCCCCAACTCCCTTCTCCTCTCCATCTCCCCATGTCCTCCGTGTTATTTCTTATGCTCCACAAATAAGTGAAACCATATGAAGATTGACTCTTTCTGCTTCACTTATTTCACTCAGCATAATCTCTTCCAGTCCC
>NC_081570.1:7337959-7378004 GCF_022355385.1 Mustela nigripes
AATACGTGCCCTCCACAATACCCACCACCAGGCTCACCCACCTTCCTACCCCCCGCCCCTCCAAAACCCTCAGATTGTTTTTCAGAGTCCACAGTCTCTCATGGTTCATCTCCCCCTCCAATTTCCCCCAACTCCCTTCTCCTCTCCATCTCCCCATGTCCTCCGTGTTATTTCTTATGCTCCACAAATAAGTGAAACCATATGATAATAAAAATTTTTTACACGAAGTGCATTTTACATATCGTAACACTCACCCGTCTCAAAGGTGCAGTTCCTGACTTTCCGTGTCTTACTGAGTGGCACACTCGTAATCAGTGCGAGCACTTTCCTTCCCAGATGAGATCCTCTGTGTCTGTTTACCGAGACTCTCACCACCCACCCAGGCAGGCACTAATCTGTCGCTGTAAATTTACCTTTCTTGGACATTTCTGGTAAATGGAAGCATCCTATGTGTGGTCCCCCGTGCCTGCCTCCTTTCAGCGAGCGCTTTTGTGGCTTCTCCACGGGCTGGCGTCCAGCAGCACTTCCTTTGTATTGCTTTTCTCGGCACCCGTTGTATGGGCAGACCGTCTCGAGTCTAGCAGCTCACCGGCTGACCCACAGGTAGGTTACCTTCAGTTTTGACCAACCTGAACCACACTGCTGAGAGCACTTGTGTGCAAGTCCGACGTGGGTGTATGTTTTCAGTCCTCTTGTGTAGACCTCTGGGAGTTAAGTTGCTAGGTCATATGGCAGTTTTGTATTTCTGGGTTTTTCTTAATTTTTCTTTCTAGTCAGCTTTCTTGAAGTATGATTTTTTAAAAAAAGATTTTATTTATTTATTTGACAGACAGAGATCATAAGTAGGCAGAGAGGCAGGCAGAGAGAGAGGGGGAAGCAGGCTCCCTGCCGAGCAGAGAGCCCGATGTGGGGCTCGATCCCAGGACCCTGAGATCATGACCCAAGCCGAAGGCAGAGGCTTAACCCACTGAGTCACCAGGTGCCCCTGAAGTATGATTTATACATCAAGAAGATTAATCAATTTTAGGGGTGCCTGGGTGGCTCAGTTAAGTATCTGCCTTTGGCTGAGGTCATCATCTTGGGGTCCTGGGATCAAGCCCCTTACTGGCCTCCCTGCTCCGTGGGGAGCCTGCTCCTCCCTCTCCCCCGCCCCTCCCCTGTATGTGTGTGTGCATGCTTTCTCTTCCTCTTGCAAATAAATAAATAATCTTAAAAAAAAATCAATTTTAAGTGTATAGCTTGATGAATTCACAAGTTGTAACTCATTTAACTCATGTTACCAACACTACAATTACAATATAGTAAATTCCCATGACCCCAGGAAGTGTCTTTGTGCCCCCTGCCCCGCACCAGTCTTCTCCCCAACATCAGGTTCTTTCGAACCAGCAGTCTACTTTGGATCACGCAATTTCAGTTTTCCAGAGATGTTCACATAAATCGCATCATATAGCAGGTAGTCTTCTGTGTCTAGTTTCTTTACGCCAAAGTAATTCTTTGAGACGGATCCTTTGAGATATATAGTCCGATCAGATCACACACACACACAAACACACACACACACACAAATATACACACGTTTCTGTGACATATACCCCCCCCCATTCCTTTAAAATATAAAAACCATTCTGAACTCACAACTGGATAGAAGTAGGCCAAGGTGGGGCTTAGCCAAGTGGGCAGTTTGCTAACTCCTATTACTTCGCTCTTTGGATATACCACAATTTGTCCATCGACCATTGATAGTTGTTTGGGTTTCTAGTTTGGGGCTCTTATGAGTAATGAATGCTGCCGTGAACATTCACGTGCAAGTGCAAGCATGCTTCCTTCTCTCTCAGTTTCACATCTGGGAGTAGATTGCTTTAGCCACACGTTAGGTGGATGTTTGACTTTGTAAGAAATTATAAGACTAGTTTGCAGAGTGGTTACACCATTTACACTCCCTTCAACAATGCAGGAGAATTTAAGTTGCTCTGCATCCTTGTCTACACTTGGTATTCTCAGGTTTTAAGTTTAGCCATCCTAGAAATAGGTGTGTAATAGAACCTCATTGTACTTTTAATTTGTATCTCTCTAATGACTACTAGTGATATTTTCATGTGCTTATTAGCCATGCATAGGTCTCTCATGGACCATCTCTTCCAAACTTGCACTTTCTTCCAGATCATGTCGTTTTATTGTCGAGTTGTATGGATGTAGCCCTTTATCAAGTACACGTTTTGCAGATATTCCCCCCACCCCCAGTCTATGATGTGCCTTTTTGTTTTCTTGGCAGTGTCTTTTGAAAAGCCCCGATTCAAGCTTTTGATCATGTCCATTTTATTCTTTTTTCCCCCTTTTATGGCTCATTCTTTTTGTTTTTTAAGATGTCTTTGCCCACCCCAACGATTTTCTTCTCTGGTTTCTTACAGCAGCTTTAGAATTTTTGCTTTTTGGCCTCAGCGTGTGATCTGTTTTGAGTTCATGCTTATGTATGACACAAGGGGAGGGTCGAGGTTCGGTTTCCTCCCTCCGTGGCTCTCCACTTGTCCTGGCACAGGTGTTACACAGATTATTCTTTCTCCGTAGAATAACGTGGGCCTCTTCGTCAGAAGAATCCTGGACTAGATACGCCTGGGCCTATTCCTGGGCTCTTCTGAATTCTTACAGTTTAATTAGAGCTCATATATTTTAATCTGTGAGTGAGGATATAGATATGACTGTCAGTGTCCTTCCTGCCTGAAGATGACACTAGCGATAGAGTAGTGGCCCATGGGAAGTGGGAAGATTGTCTTTCACAGGATGTTCACGTGAAGACAGGTCTTGGATTTTCAGAGGTGACTGCTGTGGGGCTACTATGGTGTCTTTGCCTCACAGCTGTCCAGGTGCTTCTGTTCGGAGCTGTTGTGTTTCTAGCTCCTGCTTTCCGGTTGGTATGTCCTTCCGGCTGCTGCTGGCCATGCTCAGCCGGGGGCCTCAGTGAGCCCCCCACACGGTGGCCAGCCCCCCGCAGCTCCACCGGTTACAACTGTCCCGCGGGTCGCCGGCCTCGGTGTGTGTCGCCAGCCCCGCCCCTCCGTGCCGTAACAAGGCCAGGTTTGGCAGACTGGCTTGATGCCAGGACCTTGCTGTAGAGGAGCCTGTCTTATTTAATTTTCAGGGTGGCTTGTTGGGATGATTTGAGCAGCTAGATGCGGCACCGTGTGGCATCACAGCCCCAGCCTTGGGGAGTGTGGAGGGGACCTTGCCCCGCGCTCAGGCTGTTGGCCTCCCCGAGGACTTGACAGTTTCTCCGCGTGGTCAGAAGCTCCTCAGACTGCCACAGCAGGACGATCCTGGGCCATCTCTAGCTCTTCTCTGCTGATGACCCGTTAGCAGATGCGGCATTTCCACGGCATCAGTGAATCCAGGTGCATGACCAGGTGGCTTCAAGTTCAACATTGCTGTGGTGTGTGTGTGGGATTGCCAGCCCCACACGTGCTACCCGATGTTTGTTCTCGCCTACTAGTTGAGAATTTCTTGGTCAGCGGAGGTTTAACTAAAGGAATGGAGTCATGTTGGTTTACGTGTGTTCACAGAATGGTTAGGGAGTCCCAGGGATGCGTCTCTCCTGCCCCCGATGGGGCCACCGTACGCTGTGGAATTGCTTTTGGGCAGCCGGACCTCCTCAGAGAGTGTCCAAGCTCCCACTAACTGACAGAGTCCTTGGGAGGTCAGAGAAGCCGTTGAGGTTCGAAGAACCCCACGCTCTTCTCCCTGCGCGTTTGTCCTCGGACCTCGTTGCTGCCCGAGACAGCGGAGCAGGGCCAGCAGTGTGCGTGTGGGGAGACACCTGCTGCCAGTGATGGGGTCTTGGTAAAATACTGGGCCATTCAGTTCGTGAGCTGGTCGCGCCTGTTGCGGGAGTGCTGGGGACAGTTTGAACCTGAGCGACAGAAAACATATCATTGTTCCTCTGTTTTTCCAACGTAGCAGAGCTCTGCCACCTTCAGTCAAGTGGCCTGTGCTTGACGAGAAGAGGAGAACGTCCTTGGGAGCCGTCGGGTTGGTGGTGTGGAACCAGGATCTCTGATCTCGGGCTTCGTGTCGGCTTTGTTCGCAGACAGGACTCTGCTTCCGGATTGGAGGCTCTGAAGCTTTTAAAAAGCTCATTCCTTCCACTCCCCTTTCTTCTGAGTGAGAGCGGAAAAGTGACGGGCCCCGTTTTCTGCCCTCGACTATAAAATTCTGGACGTTCGAGGAGCGTGGGGACCTGCTGTCCTGCTCTCCGTGCTCCTGGGGGGGTCTGCACCCGCTTTGGGGAAGATGGGCCCCAGGGTCGGTGGCAGACAGGACTCCAGATGGTCACGGCTGGGGCTCTGAGCCAGTTTGGGATCGCGCCGAACGCTTTCCCGCGAGCCCCCGTCTGTTACCCTTTGAAAGGCGCGCGGCAGGTCAGAGTTCCCTCCGTCTTCGTTTCTCTCTTTTTTCATTTCACCGCAAGACAGAATTGTATCACACATCTCCAAAACGAGTAAAATGGCATTTCAGCTTCTTGTCTTTATAGACTCTCTGAACTTTAGGAAAGATCATTCTGGTCCCTTTTCATTAATAATGAAAACCAAGGGGCAATAAAATGTTCTTAACGCGAGCATGTCAGGAACGAGGTGCGCTGCGGCGGGTGAAGGGTGCGGCCGGCAGGCAGCCACAGGTGTTGCTTGGTGCTGAGGAGGTCAGCGCTCTGGGGAGGCCGCTGCAGCTGTCGCCGGGGCTCTGGTTCTCGAACCCGTGAACTGCCAGTACCTGTTCAGCCGTCCAGCCCCTGCGCACGGGACGAGAGGCTGCGCTTCTCAAGACAGCGCACGTTTGCGGCAAGAAGGACCCGGCCGACTTCGGCTTTGTTAGTTTCTTGCCCGTTGCTGCTGTTCTCTTGCAAGGTTTTGACGGGGGATTTGAGAAGTCGGTGGTGAATACAGAATTCTGGACACGTGCCTGTCTTGAAGGTGCTCTCTCTGATGACTTTGACAGCAGGGATGGATGTTCTGCGCATGGATGAGAGCCCTCCTGGCCAGCGACTCTCTCCAAGAGTGATAAGGTTACTCTGTCTCCACTTTTTCCTCCTAAAAATGAGCTCGTGCTGGATGTTGGGTGTTGTATCAGGGCACTCAGAGCAGAGTGGACTTGGAATGAGACAAGCGAGAAGGTTGCCCGGAACTCAGAGCCTCCTGGCTCCTCCAGGTCAGGGTGAAAGGTCCATCCATGGTCTCAGTGGTCTCAGAGCTTACGATTTCATGAGTCGCAGCTTCGCCACATAGACGCTTGCTGCCTGGGGTTGTTCCCACAGCAGAGCCGCAGAGTTCCTTCCCTTCTTTCTTGTTAAGAGAGGGGGTCGGGGGAGGGACAAAGGGAGAGGGAGAGAGAGAGAATCCCAAGCTTCACACCCAGCATGGAGCCCGGGACGGGGCTCCATCCCAGGACCCTGAGGTCATGACCTGAGCCGAAATCAAGAGTTGGACCTTTAATCGACTGAGACTGAGCCACCCAGACGCCCCGGTGGAGCTCCTTTCTGGAGACAGTTTCTGTGACCCTGCGTGTCACTACACAACCCTGGGAGGGAGCGGGGATGTCCTGGCTTGCCATAACCCACACCCCAGAGCCCATGCGAGAGTGGACGGATGCATTTATATAAACATGGGTACACTACACACCAGGAGACACCATAAGCAGAGTCAAAAGAAAAATATACTGGGAAGGATTTTTGCAATTTTTTAAAAGGATTTTATTTATTTATTTGAGAGAGAGAGAGTGAGCGCACAAGCAGGGGGAACAGCAGGCAGAGGGAGAAGCAGGCTCCCAGCTGAGCAGGGAGCCCAATGTGGGTCTCAGTCCTAGGACCCTGGGATCATGACCTGAGCCGAAGGCAGACGCTTAACCAACTGAGCCCCCCAGGTGTCCCGGACCTTTACAACCTCTGTCAGAGATGGGGGGCTTATTTTCCAGGCTCTTCCATCACTGTCCCCTCTGCCTCCTGAAAGCCACATTCAGCTGTATAAGAAGTTTCTATAAATTGATGAGGACATTGCTAAAGACATTGAGTAGGGGAATAGGGATCGTACACAATACGCCAAAAAGGACAGGTGCTGCAGGGATGCTGGGTCCTCCCTCACAGCGAGGTGCACGCAAACGAAAACGGGCTTGAAGTCGTCTCTTCTGGTTAGTACGGGCAGCAGTCGGTGTGAGGAGCCCATGGTGGCGGCCGTGAGGGGTAGGCACTCTACCTAGAGCCACTCTGGTGCGAGTGGACCGGCTCAGCTCCCAGGGGGGATGATTTAAAAATCTCTTTCTGGGGCGCCTGGGTGGCTCAGTGGGTTAAAGCCTCTGCCTTCAGCCCAGGTCATGATCCCAGGGTCCTGGGATCGAGCCCCGCATCGGGCTCTCTGCTCAGCAGGGAGCCTGCTTCCTCATCTCTCTCTGCCTGTTTCTCTGCCTACTTGTGATCTCTGTTAAATAAATAAATAAAATCTTTTAAAAAAATTTTTTAAAAAATCTCTTTCAGAATTTGCACATCGCATGTACCTCCAACCCAGGCTCCTAGGAATTCACGTGTACAGGTGTCCTCATACATACGTATGAGATGATGTGTACCCGACCCTTGTGGGCAGCATTTTGTGACATAGTGGAGGCTGGAAATCAGTGGGGAATGGCTTCAGCGGAGTATCACGCGGCTCTGGGCAAAAGCAGGATGAGAGATCGGAGGGACTAGAAGGAAAACAGGGCACATCTGTGTCGTCTCCTGTGTGCGTAAGAAGTCTCGGGCCAGACAGGGAGCTGCTCACGGGGACTCGTGGTGGTGGAGGGAACCAGCTGGCAGTAGGGTGACGGGTGCTTTGTGCCGTTTAGACCACATGTATCCATGAGCCACTCAAAAGTTGCCAAACAAGGAAGGGCGCTGGGGGCTGAGGGTGAGGCCACCTGGTGATTACAGCGTGTGCGCAAGACTCCAGGGCTGGGCCACCTTGGGAGGCTGGTTTGGGGTCCACGGGCCCTGCTGGCAGTGCGGGGAACTGGCCACGGAGAGCCTCCTCCAGGCCCTGCGTCACTGTCCCATCTGCCTCCTGAAACCCCATTCAGCAGCTCCGGGAAGAGGGAGGGTCTCCCTCGCCCCTGGGAGGTCTTTGCTCCTTGGGCCCCCCGCCGCTGAGCCTGGAGAAGGTCCCTCTCCTGTTCCCCTTTGTCCGGAGATGCCAGGATATGACGAGTACCTGGCGAGCTTGTGGGTGCGGGGGGAGGTGAAGGCTGAGACACACAGTGTCTGTCCCCGCAGGTGCCCACGGTGCTCTGCTCCGGGAGCCGCGCTGCACTTTTCAGGAAGTTGGGGACAGCTGCTGCCCTTCTCTCTTCACTTTTTTGCTCCCAAATGTGCGTCCAGACCCTAGCTTCCTTGTCATAACAGCAGACCCCGGGTGCACGCCGTCGGGAGAACTTGCCGTGCACTGTGGTCTGATTCTGCAGACCCGATTGGTGTCCTGCCCCGCCGATCATTCTGGAAATGGTATGCGGTGCCTTCGTGGCCGATCCCTTGAGAGGAGGCAGAGCGTCCGGGGAGATTGTGGACATGCAAGCCCTTTGTGAACCGTCTGTGGGAAAGATCATGAGGTAGAAACTTCCGCTCTCCTCCTGTGGGATTGGAATTCCGTTCAGGAGTCGGGGGAGCCCCTGAGATGGTGTTCTAGAGCCCCAGGCTAGGGGCCTGCTCCTGCAGGGGGACTGGCTGCCCGTGTCTGGTTCCCGCCCAACAGCAGCCTCTGTTCTCCTGAGCCTCTTGTCCTCTCCCGGTTGGTCTCACCTTTTGTAGCCCCTGGCAGGAGCCTATTCCCACCTCTGCGTCCCTCCCCGCCCAACCTCTATCGGCCCTCGAAGGACCCTGCGTTGTTTTCCCGGAATGTCCGCTGCCTGCGCCGCTCCCAGATGCAGAGCCTTCAGTGACCTCACTGCCTGGGACCGATGATCGGGTGGCCGGGCCCCGCGCTCCACCTGGCTGCTGGGTGTCCCACCTCTTCCCCCCCCCCCACCCCCTCCACCACTCCCTCTCGGTTGACTCCGCTCGGTTCTCGCCCGTCTCCCCCCGTGGGTAGGCCCACTTGCTCACTTGGACCACACCAGCTGCCTTCTCTCCTTTGAGCCCAGTCAGCCCCTGCCTCGGCACTTGCTTGCCCCCTTCCTCGAGCTCTGTCCCTGGGACCCCACATGTTTCCGCGTCTGCCTCCTCTAAGACCCTGCCACCCCCGGCTCCCCTCTCTGGCCCTCCCCCCCAACATGGCCCCATTGGGCCTTTTTTTTGTTGTTGTTTAAAGATTCTATTTATTTAAGTAATATTTCCACCCAGTGTGGGGCGCGAACTCAGGACCCCGAAATCAAGACTTGTATGGGCCTGCCAGGCCCCCCTCCGCACTGAACCTTCCCGGTCACTCTCTGGAGTCACTTTGTTCCGTCGTTCGTCAGCTGCCTTCTGCACAGTTGAGGGTGGCGCAGGCCAGGGCACTGGGGTCTCGTCGCCCCACGCCCCTGGGCCTGCGGCACTGTCGGGCGCACAGCCGACGCTTCGTGAAGTCTCCAACACACAGATGGTTCTGTCTCTTCCTTGTCCCTCCCCTCCTCTGAGGTGGCTCTTAGCTCATCCCTGTCTGCACTGGGGCGTGGGAATGCGTATTGATGCACACCCAAGTGTGTTTGTGTCAGCCTCTCAGGACCCTTTGTTCCCGGAGAGTGGAGACCATGGCCTAGGTCTGTAGGTCCCTCTGCCACCTGACTGCCGCTCCGGGACTTGGCTCCCGGCTACCCACCTCCACCCAGCAGATGTGCGGTTGAGGCGGGTTGTTCCGAGAGCCTGGACCGAAGAAGGCGACGCGGCCAGGCCGCTGTTCCCACTGGCACATGCTGCGTCCTACAGTTGCGTGTCGCAGTTGCTGGTCCTTCGAGATTAAGAGATGGTGCCCGTGCCCTCCCCTGCCCGGGAAGGACACGTGCACTTCTCCTGATGCGCCTTTTCCCCCAACCTCAGGCCCCGTCGGGTCCCGATGGAGAGACTACGGTGCCTTGGCTGTCATCACGGCAGGCATCGCGTTCGGCTTTCACCAGCTCTACAAGGTACGTCCGCCTTTCCCTGTGCCCCCCACCCCAGCCTTCAGCCCCACTACCCTCCCTCCCGCCCCCGGCCCGAGGTTGTTCTGTGTCAAGGTGCCCAGCCCTGGAGCGCGATGGCAGGACGGCAGCTGTCCCGGGGCAGAGTACGCATGAGCACGTTTTCTGCGGGAGGCATCTGGTTCAGTCTCCGACCCCTGCCACCACCTGGGCGGGTGCCTTGACGACTTCAGACCCTGCTCATCTGCTACTCTGGGCATCTCTCCTCAGAGTCCCCACTGTGCAGAGTGACCGTGGGGCCCGTCCATCAGCAGGCCGTGTCGGGTACTTAGAACAGTGCCCAGCATACGCTGAGCAGTCGGAACATTTTTTTTTTTTTAAAGATTTTATTTATTTATTTGACAGACAGAGATCACAAGTAGGCAGAGAGGCAGGCAGAGAGAAAGGAAGGGAAGCAGGCTCCCCACTGAACAGAGAGCCCAATGTGGGGCTCGATCCCAGGACCCTGGGATCATGACCTGAGCCGAAGGCAGAGGCTTTAACGCACTGAGCCACCCAGGTGCCCCATTTGGAACATTTTTAAGAGACAGAATGACAAGGTTGTTGAGAGCAGGGGCACTGGAGCCCAGTGGCTGTGTTGCATCCCGGCTCTGCCACTTAGCAGGAGCTCAGTGGTCCCATATGTAAAATGGGGACAGTTGTATCTACCTCACAAGGCTGTGGTGAAGCTCCTTTGGAACGTCTACGTGCCCGGCACACGGAAACCACTCTCTGTGCTGCTCTCGGGTCTTAGTTATGGGCTCTGGGTTTGTCTTCTACGTATTGTGTTGGCATCCATGTAAATCTAGGATTTTCCTCCCAAACTACGTAGTCAACCCTCAGAATCCCAGTGTTGGTTGCTTCCAACAGAACCGCAGGCATGAAATGAACACGTACTTCCTTGTTATCAAATACTAACCAGATACGAACTACCAGAGACTAACTTCGACTAGAAGCAGGCAGGTCTTTTCTGGAGGATGCAGAGCCAGGGTAGGCCCCGGAGATAAAAGGCAAAAAACAGTGGCCAGAGGACTTGCTCTCTGCTGTTCCTGGAGAGAAGGCCTCTTTCCTCCCGATGCCGCCTGCGGCTCCCGCCCTTAGAAGCGGAATGGACGCCCGGCCTCACCGTTGTCACTTTCAGCACGTGAGACGTGTTTCAACTCCGGGATTTTAAATTTTTGACTTCTGCAAAAGCTAGTGACAGGGTTGTTGCAGAGTATACTTTTTTCAGCGGAACGTCTATTCTTGGAATTGGAAATTTCCATGTCAAAAATCCAGAAGCAAAATGTTAGAGGTCCTGGGACTTCTCCACTTGACCCGATGCCCTTCCCTTACCCTGTGTGCTGGAAGCCTATTTCCAGTCACTGTGTAGTCACTAAGAAGAGTAAAA
The DNA here is from genome assembly GCF_022355385.1 of Mustela nigripes. Classification (NCBI taxonomy): domain Eukaryota; kingdom Metazoa; phylum Chordata; class Mammalia; order Carnivora; family Mustelidae; genus Mustela; species Mustela nigripes. The sequence continues at coordinate 7,348,485 of NC_081570.1, forward strand.
TTCTAAGCCACAATTCTCAAAATAATGTCCCAGCTCTACTCAGCAGTACTTAATGATCACATGGCTGCCCTCGGACAGCCTGTGTTCTGCTGGAAGCAGCATAGTTCCTGTTGCAGCGAAGAAAACATACTCAGTTTTTCCCGTGAAGCTCTGATCTTTATTCTTTGCCTTAAAAAATGCAAGAGACATTGAAAGACCAGTGGCCGTGGTGATGAAAATTTTTTTCGTTTCTTTAAATTAAAAAAGAAAAAGGTAAGAGGCCTCACCTTGTTTTGTGACCGTGTAACCATGTAGGCTAGGGGAGCATGTGCTCTTTCCTTTGGCTTTTTTGATCTCAGAGGTTTTCACGTGTTTCATGTGTGAGAATCCCTGACTTATCCTTGGGAAACTCTCAGCCTGGAAAGTAAGGCTGCATTTGGTGAGTTTCCGCTCAGTTGTGGGTAATAACTCACATAGTGGTTGAAAAGCACTTTGCGAAATAGAAAATGCTTCTGTGTGTTTGCTAAATAATGATCTTCACTCCGGAGTCGCTCCTGAAGGGAGTCTCCCGCAGACACCTCGTGAGAGAGCTCTCCCTTCTCCTTCCCTAGGATGGAACCCTTAATGGAGAAGTCGCTGCCTTTTTCCCCATCTGGGCCCCAAATGGAGTAGGAGCCAAGTGCTTTGGTCCCACCTGCCAGTTACCCCACCTGCCGGCCCCTGCTGCCTCCAGTGCTTGCTCGCCCCTCCCCCGTTAAAGCCAGAGACTTGAGCTCTTGCTTCCGAAACAAGAGGCATCAAATACAGAGCTTCTGGGGTGTGATGCCGGTGTTCTGTCACCCAGCCCTCCCAGCGGCCGCCCTGCTACCGACCTTCCACCCCTTCCCACCTCAAAGCAGGCAGCCAGTTACCCGTGACGCCCCACTTGCCTTCTTCCTGAATGTTCCAAGACCCGTCCTCGCCTGGGCTTCCCAAATTCTGGGCCGCCTTGTTTGGTTGCCCTGTGGCATCTGCTGCCTTCTCCCCAGGGTCAGTTTCTTCAGGTTCTGCCCCTTCCTGTGCCTTCTGGCCTTGTGTCTGGAAGAATTTGACCGCGTCTGACTCTTACCCGAAGGACGCTGGTTCCGAGGGTTCTGAGGACTCAAGGCTTAGTTTAGAAATAACTGAGTTGTGACGTCCTTCACTGGCCTCAGAATACCGTGTATTGTTCCCTCGTAAAAGGACCAAAGGCCCCGAAATCTGCTGTAGATTTTCATCTAGTTTCTTTTTTTTTTTTTTTTTTTTTTAAGATTTTATTTATTTATTTGACAGACAGAGATTACAAGTAGGCAGAGAGGCAGTCAGAGAGAGGAGGAAGCGGGCTCCCCGCTGAGCAGAGAGCCCGATGTGGGGCTCGATCCCAGGACCCCGGGATCATGACCTGAGCTGAAGGCAGAGGCTTTAACCCACTGAGCCACCCAGGCGCCCTCATCTAGTTTCTTGAATAACTTTTTTGTTTGTTTTATTTTGCTCATTTGTCTCTGAATGGTGGATCATTCACGTGGGTCAAAATGTTTAAAGGATCAGAAAAGTGTGCAGTCGAAAGCGTCCCTCCCGCTGTTGCCCGGAGGCCACCAGGGGTGTCACTGTCTTGTATCACCTTCTACATTTTTATCTTACAGCTTTCAAAGCAGAATCTTAAATATTTTTTGTTACAGAAATATACGTAGCATCATGGAGGTAATTAAATAAAAGGGCCCAAAATAGACTGACTTGACTTTAACTTGTCCCTACTTCCTGGTCCTGGTCCTTATGCAGAATCTTAATCAGCCTCGTAACTTTCAAGCGTCTCATTTACGGTGTTTGCGTCGGGTTTCCGAAGCCCAGGGGTGGCAGAGAGAAGTGGGTGGGCAGAATTTGCGAGGTGGCTGGAGAATGACCCCCCGCACGCGCCCGCTGCTCATGCCTGCCCTGCTCCTTCTAGAGATACCTGCTCCCTCTCATCATGGGTGGCCGAGAGGACAGGAAGCACCTGGAAAGGATGGAGGCAAGTCTCTCGGAGCTGAGTGGCAGCGTGGCACAGACAGGTAAAGATTAATGACTCCATCAAGTCGCCCCTCCGAGCCTCGGCGAGCAGCCCCTTCTCTGCCCCGCCCCTCCCCCTCCGTCTCCACTTTATGTGGTGACTTCATTTATCTGCTCTGAGAATCTGTTCACATTTGCAAATGAAGCCGCCGTCATTTCGGTTTAATTTGAAATTGCTTGTTTACTGTCGGCGCGGCCTCAATTAATTATGTTTTTACGGAAAGGCTCCCAACCTCAGAATATTAATAAGGGGAATAAAATGACAGCCTTTCTAAGGGCTGTAAAGTTCATTTTTAATTTCTGCTTCTGTGAGGTTTTCAGGGGGGTTTTCGGCGGTTTTTTCCCCCTTCCCTCTAAGAATCCAGCTCAGGGTCAAGAAAGGCTGTAATTACTGTGGCTCCGAGGACCCCAGCCACCTCCTCTGTCATCGACTCCACGGGGCTAGCGTTCATTACCCGGTGCCCCAGCGATGGCCCAGATTAGCTGGGACCTGTCGCACCAGAGGTGGCTTTTCCTCTTTATAAACTTGTTTACTAGGTGGAGGCTCTGAAACTAAAAACTCCCGCAAGTTCCGGCGCCCCCGTCCCACGCAGGAGGGGCCTGTCCCCGCCAGAGTGCGTTCGCAGAGCCCTCAGAAACGCTGTGCTGTGTCGGCCCCGGGGGCCCATGGCTCCTACGGGGTGCGCTGACACCGTGATCGGGGCTGGTGGGGGGCACCTGCAGCCTCAGGACTGGAGGTGGAGGGCAGGGCTGTAGCCTTGAACCGCTCCCAGGGTCGCGGACCTGAGATGCGTTTCTGCCAGCACGGAGAGTCCGCAGGTCCCTCCAGGACGCGGTGAGGGGCTGCGGTGAGGGAGCACGGAAGTCGGCAGAGCCGAGCACATCATAAGCACGTGTAATTGGAGGGGAGAGGTTTCGGACGGATATACTGTTGACCACGGACAAGTGCACAATGGGAAGATGGAGTGGGAATGCTAGAGGTTAGCTACGGCGCAGGTAGCTGGCCCAGAGTGCAGATAAATTACATGCACTGCGGGGTGGGGGTGGGGGTGTCTGCGGATCAATGAGATGCGGCAGCTCTAGGTGTGTGGACAGAGAGAGAAGAATCCGTGTGTATCATTTAACAGAGATGCGACTGCTTTCTCCTCCCAGTGACTCAGTTACAGATGACTTTAGCGTCCGTCCAGGAGCTGCTGATTCAGCAGCAGCAGAAGGTCCAGGAGCTCGCCCATGAACTGGCTGCAGCCAAGGTACTCGTCCCTGACCCTCTCCGGATCCAGGTCTGCCCTGCTCGGGGCTCAGACCAGGGCTTTGTGCCCGGTTCACTGCATTCCATGGCGGCCGACTCTTGTCTTCTCTCATGCCCGGTACAGAGCAGGGGCCCACACCGTCCTCTGCAGAGAATGGAGGCAGTCACTCTCTTTGTGTCCCTTCCTAGCAGGAGCGGGGAGAAGCAGCTCTTTGCCTGTGGCCCTCCTGCGGGAGCCCACACCCAAGCTCTGGACATGGTTGGGGTGGACACAGGATGGTTTCCACAAACATGTTAGGTCACAGGAAAGTAGGGGGAGTGTGCCAGGTGTCAGGTGACGTCTGCTACAATGGGCGGATTCTCTGCACCCAGCTCTCTTGAGTCCCATGAAATCAGGTGACCCCCAAAGGCGCACCAGCTGGGGTCGCCCGGGGCAGTTTCCATGCCTCACTGCCCACATCTGAGTAGTCTCGGCAGAATGAGAGCCTAGGATCAGACTGCCTGGGTTGAAATCTGCGTCTGCCATGGGCTAGCTGTGTGAGCACAGGCAAGTTCCTTAACCTTCCTGATTCTTCATTTCCTCACCTGTAAATTGAATCTGTAATGGCACCACCTTCATTGACTGTGCCCACAGCAGGGCCTGGCTCCTGTCGGCAGCCAGCCTGGGTCTGTGGGTGCGTGATGGGTCATTCCCGGGGCACTGTCTTGGACAGATGCAGTCTAAGAGACGCTGGTCCAGGGGCTCCAGGACATCCTCTGTGCTCCCCACTCCTTCCTCTTCCCCATGCTGCTTTCTGGCTGCTTCCACGCACAGCCCATACAGTCAAGGGACCTCCTCTGAGTGGCTCTCCCAGGAGAAGCCCTGCCCAGCGCAGAGCCACATGGGAGCCCGCACTCAAATCTTTTGCATTTGCGAAACCAAGTGAAACAGGAATCTTTCCATTTCTGATGGAATCCGGGGTGCTTCCTATGAAGAGGGTCCCCGAGAATCCCCTTCAAGTGCGTTGCCTGCACTTCCTCCTCAGATGGCTGTGGTTGTCCATGGCCACCTCTAGCCACGGTGCGTGCTCCCCGTGGGCAGGCAGCCCGTAAAGCAGCCGGGAAGGCTGGGGTATGGCCCCCACCCTGCCCTCTATTATCTTTGGGAGCGGTGGCCTGCCAGTGGCCAGAAGCCATTCCGGAAATCGGCAAACTATTTGCAGACCTTAAGCATTAAGATTAAGACCACATGTTGCATTTTAAGGGGGTTGGGGGCAAGATGGTGCTTGGAGGCTGAGAGCCGGCTCTCTGAGTTTCTCGTGCTCGCTTCTCTGACGGCCCCCAGCCCCCTTTCGTCCTCTCTTGTCCTGAAGCGGGGCTCACTGGTGTGGTGTCTGAACCAAACGCGTGAAGACTTCGGTTACCCCGTAAACCAGCGACTCAGAGCTGTGTTTTCTCAGCTGTAATGTAAGTTTTTATATCTGGCTTCCAAACTCCTACTGCAGCACTGTAAAAAATTAAAAAGAAGAGCGTTAAGTAATTAAAAAACCTACATAAAACTGAGGGCTGAGAGTTTTCTACAACTGTTTTTTAAAGAGACTGGCTAAAAAGCCCCAGATGTCAGATTTTATTTCTAAATCCTGGCATCTGGCACCATATGCGTTTGGAAATTTGAGTCCTTTGTAGGCCGGTGAGTGGAAATTGCTCCCTTGTTAATGGGCTGCTATGGCTTTCAAGGTCTCCGAGAAGCCAGAACGGTGGCTCCTGGGTCTGCGCCGTCTGGTGGTCTGGAGTAAGGACCCCGAGGGGATGTGTGTGCGGGGGGTTGCGTGCGCTCCCTCCCAGACCTCCAGCCCTTCTGCAGGGCTTCTCCTGTAGAGGAGTGCTTGCCCAAGCGGGGGCCCTACCCCAGGTCAGACGCCCCCGCCCCCCCCGCCAGGCTGGTGGGAACCGCTGGGGTCCCTCCTTTCTCCCAGTCTGGGCCTCCCTACATTCTCCTGAACTTACAGTTCCGGTTTCTGGGTCAGGCCAGGGTAGAGGCATCAGCGAAGCTGGGTCCTGCACGACTCATTCCCCCCACCTCCAGGCTGGCGGGTGCGGCCCCCACACCTGGGCCCATCACACCCGGAAGTGCCCGTAAACACTTCATGGGCCACGTGGCCACCGGCAACTGCCATCTGGGGGACCACTGTTTGGACTTTCCTCTTCTCCTCGAACCCAACAAGATTTGCCAAAGAAAAATCTTTGTGTGGTTCTCTGAAGTTTATTTGGAAAATGGTCAAGGGTGGCGTTTGTCCGAGGGGTTGTGGCGGCTTCTCCCGCGGGCCCTCTTCAGGGAGGGATTTGGCGTTAGGTCCTGGGACAGCTTCTTTCTCTGCTGAGCCTTCAGGATCATCCCAAAGTGGTAGCTGCGGACGGGTGGTGTGGCCCGCGCGTTTTGGAGCTCTGCAGATAGCAGGGTACAGCCTGGGGGCCTGACCTTGCTGCGGCAGGAACCACGGGCTGCCCAGCGGCGTGGGAAGCTGCTTCCGAGGCGAAGCCTGCCTTCTGGCCTGCTTGGGGCTGGAGCTGGGGGCCAGCCGGACAGGTGCTCAGTGGTCTCCCCGGCCCTCCAACATGGGCAGCAGCTCAGGGATACTGCGGGTCTTTTTCCAGATCTCCACAGTAAAGCCAGTGTTGCAATGAAGTGAGTCAAATTACTTTTTTGGTTTCCCAGTGCGTATGAAAGTTATGTTTACACTATAGTCTGTTAAGGGTGTAATAGCATTATACCCCCAAAACGTGCATACCTTTTAATTTAAAAATACTTTATTGCTAAAAATTGCTAACTGTCAGCTGAGCTTTCAGGGAGTTATATGCACTGATCATAGAACACTATAGCAAACACAACAATAATGAAAAAGTCTGAAATACTGCGAGAATTGCCGAAACGTGACACAGACACACAAAGTGAGCAGATGGTGTTGGGAAAATGGTGCCGACAGACTTGCTCGACGCAGGGCTGCCCGCAAACCTTCACTTGGTAAAGACGCCCCCAGTACCTGCGGAGCACCGCGGAACGAGGTGGGCTGTCCAGCGTGGGTCGTGGCGGCCGCCGGTCTCGGCCCCGGGGTTCCCTCCTGTGTGTGCTGGGATTGTCTCACGCAATCCCAGGGAGGGCGGCTCCGGGGGAGCAGTCCGTGTGGAGCTCGAATGCACTTAGTTGATTAGTTTAGTTTTAATGGGACATTTCAAACACGGGCGGAAATGGCTGCAGAGCGGACAGCGTGCTGTTGGCACACCGTGGGGCATGGTCTCGCAGCCCCCAGCTCGCTTGGTGGCACACACCAGACGGGGGATCACTTTCTCCTGCAGACACTTCCGTCTGCTGCTCTTGGGGATAAGGGCCCTTGCATGGCGGTTGTTTCACACAGTCGGAATACCGTTGTTACAGATCTAAGTACGCGTCACAACTGCCGGCATCGTCAGATGCCCAGACAGAGGGTGCCATCCCTGGAACAGAGAGACCCAGGGGCAGAACCTTCCCGAGGGGTCTCCAGTCTGTGTCCAGGACATAGCAGGCCCTGGGTGTCGCACTCTCGCGCTGGGTCCTCTAGAAGCGGCAGCCCCTCCTGCCACCCTGGCGTCTGAGCCCCGTGGGGCGGGGGGGAGGTGCCTCTCTGATACTTGTTCTCTCATGTTTTGACTTTCAGGCCACCACATCTACCAACTGGATCCTGGAGTCTCAGAATATCAATGAGCTCAAGTCGGAAATTAACTCGTTGAAAGGGCTGCTTTTAAATCGGTAGGAGGAGAGCGGGGGTGGGCTCGGGCCGGCGCTCCAGGGGCCCGGCCAGCTGTCGTGGGAGGGGCTCGTCTCCCCGAGGGACCCTGTGCAGCCGGCGCCTGATGGAGCTGGGCGACTCAGGCATTGAGTTTGGGAATCTTCGGAGCTTCTGCCTTCCCTCCCTGGGAGGCCCCCTCCCTCCCCACTCCACGGGGGACAGTGTGCAGTGCCCCCGAGTTCTTGAGCACAACAGTTCCTCGGCCCTGTCAAGACCCGCTCAGGGATACTTGGAACCAAAATGCAGGACCTGGGACGAAGGAGAGCATCCCCATCCTGAAGCAGGGCCTCCAGGCAGAGACACCACCTCCTCCTCTGTCCTGAGCCCCAGCATGGGCCGCTTGGGGACTGTTTGGCCCCAGAGAAATTTTTCGCCAAAGGGCCAGGGAGTCCTTGGTTGGAAGGATTCTAGATTCGAGGCAGGGACAGAATCAGTGCAAGCCACCCCCTCCCCAGCTCCTTTGGTCTCCTTCTGCTGTCCCTCTGCGGTGCTGGCACCTTCCATGAACCCCCACAGGGGAGGCCGTGTGACCAGTGCTGCCCTGAGTGGAGGGTGACCCACTTATCCTGGTTTTAAAACCACAAGCCCTGTGTCCCAGGAGCCACTCCGTCCTGGGATGGGTACTGGGACGGTGGGTCACCTCACCTGAGGGGCAGTGAGGGGCTTCAGGTGGCCTTGCCTGCATTCTCAGTTCTCCGGGGCTTCGTGGGGGACTCCGTGAGGGGGTCCAAAGGCACCAGGTGGCCCTTCACTTGGGGTCAAAGGTGGGGGCTGCAGGGTCTTGTGGCCCCAACTGGGGGATCCGGTTGTCCAAGGCACCTACTTCTAGGCCCTCTCGAAGGGAAGGAATGCGGCCCTAAGAGAGGTGTGTCAGGAGGAGAAGTCCTTTGTTTCTGAACCTCAGAGATACGAGCCTTGGAGGTCAGAGGGGCAGAGTGTGGGCCTTTGGGGAATGTCAGAGCCAGAGAAAGCTCGAAACACTCATCTTGTTAGCATCTAGGCAGCGGTTGCTCTGTGCTCTCCGTGCTGTGGGATCCGAGGAGAAGAGCTGTTCTGGGACCAGCACTGGTGGACAGAGTGCGCGGGAGAGAGCAGGCTTTTGTCTTCTTGGCTCAGGCACAGATGGGCCCGTATGCCCTAGACCATTGCCAAGTTGACCTGACCTTCCGATCCCTCGTGGAATCGGCTTTGGGTCGGCTGGCTGCGGGCGCAGGGCGCAGGGCGGGGAAGCGGGAGCAGAGAAGCTACTTCCCTGTCCAATGTGGAGCTCAGGGGTTTTCTGGCAAAGTGCACCACTGTTACCCTTCTGGTTGGGAGGTTTCTGACCCCACGGCCGGCGGCCAGGTCTTCCCACTTCGAGCCAGGCCATGGACAAGGTAGATGGGAGTCGAGGCCTTGTGGCTTGGGTTCCCGACTCAGACTCAGTGCCCTGCTGGCTCCCCGTCCTCACCGCCTCTGCTCCAGGGCCGAAGGGCCAGGGGGGAGCGGGCTTCGGTGGGGGCAGCCCCTGGGGCCAGGAGGCTAGTCCCTGCCAGGGAAGGTGGGCCCAGTCCCAGCAGGGAGGGCCCGAGAGGGACCGAGAGCGGGGCCGCAGCGGCACAGGCCTCCGCTGGCTTCCACTGCGGCTGCTCCCGCCTCCGGCCGGCCAAGAGGCCTTCTTTTGGGGAAGCCAGCAGGGAGGGAGGTGAGGGGCTGAGTCCATCCTGTGCCCTGCTCAGCGGCCCTGGGGGAGCGCTGTGCCAGGGGGTGGGGCCTGGGGCTCTGCTCAGGGCCCCAGAGTCCCAGACCAACCCTGCTTCTCGTCCCCTCTGTCAGGAGGCAGTTCCCGCCGTCGCCCTCAGCTCCGAAGATCCCGTCTTGGCAGATCCCGGTCAAGACCCCGTCACCCTCCAGCCCCGCGGCCGCCAACCACCACAGCAGCAGTGACATCTCGCCCGTCAGCAACGAGTCCACGTCGTCCTCGCCCGTGAAGGAGGGCCACAGCCCCGAGGGCTCCACGGCCACCTACCACCTGCTGGGCGCCCAGGAGGAGGGCCAGGGCGTGGTGGACGTCAAGGGCCAGGTGCGGATGGAGGTGCAGGGCGAGGAGGAGGAGAGGGAGGACGAGGAGGACGAGGAGGACGAGGACGCGAGCCGCGTGGACGAGGAGCACTGCCTCGGGGTGCAGAGGGAGGACCGCCGGGGCGGGGACGGGCAGATCAACGAGCAGGTGGAGAAGCTGCGCCGGCCGGAGGGCGCCAGCAACGAGAACGAGCGGGACTAGGCCCCGGGCTGGTCCCCCGCAGAGGGACGCCGGAGCCTGGCTCCTTCTCTGGCTCTGGGAGGGCGGCCTCGACCCGAGTCCGGGCACAGCCGTTGCAGCCTCCGTGGGGCCCGAGCCCTGTGCGTGGGGTCGCATGTCCGTGCGGCCAGCTGCCCCTCACCCGAATGCCAGCCCCAGCCCGCCACTTCCTCGGCTCGGCCCCAGCCCCATGGGCCTGTGACCTCGGCTCATGCCCGGCGGGGGCCACCGAGTGCTCTGGGCTCCGCCCCCCTGCGCCCCGGCTCCCGGACGGAGGTCTCGGCCAGGGCGGATCTGCGGGCCTCTCAGCTGACCGAACCCGTGCATGACCAGAGGTAGCTGAGTTACGGGGCTCCGGGTCCCCGTGGGGGCAGGGCTGCCCTGGGGTGTCTGCTGTCCTGCCGCCCTCTTGTCCTGCCGTGGCTCCTTGATCTGCCTCACGAGGGGCAGGGGACCGTCCTGTCACGTCTCCGGAAGCCACAGCCCCGTGCTCTTCTCTCTCGGCCGGGCCCCCCGCCCCGGGGTCCCCCACAGCCAGGTCTCGTTCAGGTGATGCTGCCCCACGCACTGCCCCGGCCCCCCCGTGTCCCGTCATCCTTCCAGACGAATGAAATCATTCTGCACTTCCGCCGTCCTCGCTTGCTGCGTCGTGGCCCAGCTGACCCCGTGGCGGGACGGGCTTTGCTCTTCCACGTAGGAGCCGGGCGCCAGGGCCTCCCTGTCTGCCCTTCCCACCCAGAAACACATGTTCATTTGTGTGATCAGGTAGAGGTTTCAGAATACAAGATGCTACTGTATATAATTGTAATAAATACGAGTTGTCACTATTTAATTCCTGGCTCCCTGTCTGTCCTGGTACCCTGTGCCCGGTGGCCGGGCTCCCCTGGGGCTGTGCCAGGTGTGCCCTGGGGTTGGGGGGGTGCGGCTGGGGGGCCAGGCCTGGGCAGCCCTGCCCTCGGGGCCAACGGGTGGCGGTCCCCTTCCCGAGGCGGGTTTTGTGAGCTGCGCGCTGCCTGCTGGAGTGTGGTCCTCGGGGCCGAAGGGCGACATCCTGATGCAGGAGGAGAAGGGACCTCACGTTACTGTATATAGACCTGGTGTGGAGTGTGAGGAGCTCCCCTTCCTTAAATGGACGCGTGTGCTCCCAGGAGAGCGCTGTCTCGCTCTGTCTTCCTCCCCCGGCTCCTGCTCTCCCTCCCGGAATCCGTCAACCCTCACACAGCGCTCAGCTGCGCCCGGAAAAACAGCGCGACCCGCCTTCCGAGGAGCCCCCGCCCGTGCTGTGGCCGCGCGTGGGGACGGAGGGGATGGCCACCTCCAGGTGCCTGTGTAGATACAGAGTGAGGACAGACACAGCGCAGGACGCGCGTGGCCGTGGGGGCGGAGCCCCGCCGTGCGCTCTGTCCCCGCCGTGGGCGCGCCCCGTGGGCCTGCTGACCGCCCGCTTGTGCCGCTGCCCGCTGCCCGGACTCGCGCCCGCCGGTGGCTTCAGGCAAGGAGGGGCCGCGGATCGACGGGTGACAGACTCGGCGCTGGGGCTGTTCTGGCTCAGAAAACATTTCTTCTCCTGCCTACGCACCTTTTGGGGGCTCAGAGCCCAGTGCCCTCCCCGCCGCTGCAGACTCATTCCTGGCTCCGTGGCCCGGGGCACCATGCAGGGTCCCGAGACGGTGATTCAGCTCTTCCAGCCCCTCCTGACCGTCCTGCCCTCTGGCTGGCTCTCAGGTGTCACCTTTGATGCCATAATCTCCCGCAACATCCCTGCGGTCCCTTGTCCCCACCACGTGCTCCCTAGGGCCCAGCAGACCCCGCAGTGAGAGGCCCCCTGCCGCCTCGGCTGCCGCCTCGGCTGCCCCCGAAGCAGCCGGGCTTCTCAAGTCTGCGGGGGCCACAGCATCCTCTCTGGGGCGGGGACTCCCCCGTGTTGGGGAGCCGGGTGGGGGGACCCGAGACAAAGGAGCAGAGGGTGGAAGCCTGGGCCCAGCCCTCAGCCTCTGCGGCATGTGGCCGGAGACTGAGCTGCCTGCTGTCGGACCCCTGGGCCACTGCCTCTCCTCAGGGAATGGAAACCCCAGGTCCTCGGTGGGGTGGGTGCTTTAGGGGTTCCCCCATTCAGCGCTTCAGCTTGGTGACCACTTGTCACCGTCTCTAACTTGCTCTTGAGCTTCCCAGAGGTCCCCCCTGCAGTGGCCCCAGATGGGGAGAGCAGAGGGCAGGGAGCCTGGGGAGGGGCTGGCCGGAGCTGTCGGGGTGGGTGTGCCGGGCAGCGGCCCCCCGAGACGGGGCGACCCGAGGCCTCCTCGTCCCCAGCCAGGGGCAGCAGGGTTCATTTGGGTGGGCAGGGCCCTGGGCTCACGTGTGGGGTGTGGGGAAGGAAAACTGGACCTGGAGGCCTTTTGCCCTGCGGGTCCTGAGCTCCAATGTCAGCTTTTGAGGACAGAGAGTCTGGCGAGATTTCAGGGAGGGAAAAAACCCCTCCCCAAAACGGCGTGAGTGCTGCCTAATAAAGGCAGCCGCTGGACGGAGGGAAAACAGCCCTTTGAAAAAAAAGCCTTTCATTAGAAAAATAATGCATTTCATCCAAATAAGGTAAAAATATTTGGAATGGGGCAGAAGTGAGCAGCAGGCAGCGCCCATCAGGCCTTTCTGGAAGGGGGATGATTATTAAACTCAATGACAATGTAGTTTTGTAAAGTGTCTTTTAGGAAGGAACCAGCCTCAGCTCTGGGAGGCTGCGGGGCTGCTGTCCCGGCCCCCCGAGGCCTCCGCCACCGACCCCCCGTGACTCCCAGGCTCTGGCCCCGCCGTGGCCGAAGCCCACCCAGGCCAGCCCGGCCTCGTGCCGGCCCTGCTCCGGGAGGCTGCTCCCCCACCTGCCCACCCGGCCTTCTGCGTTCCGGGGCCCGGGCCCCTGGGGCTGGGAAGGAGAGCTTTCTGGGGGCGGGAAGGGGCTGGTTTGGAGTGTTGGGTGTTTGTCCTACGGTGGAAGCACAGCGCAGAGGTTTAAGCAGTCCCGTCGGTACAGAAAGGAGTAGAGAGCACGGGTCTCCCCTCCTCTCCGGCTTGGTGTGCGGCTGTGCCTGCGGGCCTCCCCCCTGTATTTTAGTAAAGACCCGAGTGGTCCTGTGACTTGCTTGTCATGTGTCTTTGGGGGCTCACACCAAGCGGGAGTGGAGGGCTTCTCTAGAAGCTTCCTCTTCCGCCCTTGCCCTTTGCCCAGCCAGGAGCGCTGAGGTTGATTCTTGGGTTCTGGGTTCTTGGGTCTGGTCCCAGAACCGCCCTCTCCTCTGGTGACTGCCCCAGCCCTGCCCCTGCCCTCCTCCTGCCTCAGCCCTGCCCCAGCTCTACCCCTGCCCCAGAGCCCAAGGAGGAGGAAGGGCAGGCTGGAGACGTTTTCTGACAACCTGACCTCAGGAGTTTACTTAATCCTTAGTGTCTCTTCCTCTGTTTGTTTAAGACAGTTTCTGCCAAGGCACCCAGGGAAGAGGGTCGAGGGCTCCAGGCAGCAGAAACGAAGGTGCTGGTGAGACCCTGCAGGTGCGGCTGCGGCCTGGGGTGCTCACCTGGGGGGGGGACCCCAGTCCTGCAACTTGGCCTTGCACAGCTGTCTCCCATCCTGGGCTCAGCCGCCCCTGCTGGGGAGGGGGCGGGGAGGCGGCCACCGGGGAGACACCCTCTGGGTGTGGTGCTGGGATGCGACGGACTCCCCCATCCGTGGGACCGCCTGAGCTGGGGGGTGCTCTCTGCAGCCCCCGGGGCCCCCAGCCCCCGGCTCCCTGACCGCCCTCCAGCATCGTGCGTGCCTTTCACCTGGATTATGAACAAATCTTAGTAGTTCCTGAGCACTTTAAAGTTCAGGCTTTTCTAGAAGAAGAGATAAGATTTTACTCTTTCGTAAGGGGAATGCCTGAAGCCCTTCCTTGCTCCCTGGCAAGTCCTGGAAGGACCTTCTTCGTGTGGCAGCCACAGTTTTAAATCCCCCGCAAACTCACAGTGTCCGGCCTCTGCCTCCCCCAGCCAGCGGCCCCGGGAGAGTGGTTTCCAGCATTTAGCAGTTCCGGGGATGCCCGAGAGGGGCTCTGGCCGGGGCTGAGCGGGTTCTTGGGTGGGGAGAAAGCTTTGGACTTCACGAGGCCACGAGGCCACGTGTCTCCCCCGAGTGGCAGGGGTGCGGGGCTCACAGCAGCAGCAGCTGGGGCGCGCTGCCCCAGGCGCCGTCTGCCTCCCGTGCTGGCTGCGGGCCTCCTGGGAGCCGCTTCCTGTCTGGCCGACGGAGAAGGTGGGGCAGCTCCTCCCAGTGAGGGTGGCACGGGCCTGGCCCCACAAGGTCCCCAGGGCTCCAGCCCGTCTGAAGGGCCCTGCTGTCCACCCTGCTTCCAGGAAGCCTGACCTGGGCCGCGGGGCGGCCACACTTCTTCGGCCACACGTTGTGCCCTGGTCCTGGGCCAAGAGTGCCCGAGGGGCCAGGACCACCTCACGGGGGCCGGCGAGCAGGCCACCTTTGCCCGGGTCGACTGGGCATGCTGGCGACGGGGCCCAGGGAGGGGGCCGGCCCGTCGCTGGGTCCCGGTGGGGATGGGGCGAGGAGACCCGTGAATGCCGGGCCCGACTCCCGTGGACGGATGACTCAGCTGCGGGTGGCACCCAAGCCGGGCCAGGTCTGTGGGAGGTGGGCAGGCCGCTGAGCTCAGCGTGAGCCTGTGTGGCTGGTTCTGGCTCCTTCCGAGAGGTTACAAAACTCTTCAGTTTGCCCCAGTTTGGGTGTAGGAGCATCACAGCACCGCAGCTCATGAAATCCAAGAATGAAGACGTGTTTTACTGCGCTTCCTACTGGGTCCGACGGCTGCGGGCGGGGGGGGGGGGGGGGGGGGGGGGGGGGGCGGCTGCGTGTGCAAGCCCCCCCCTCCTGGGGGTGGAGGAACATGGTCTCGGTGGGCACCGGCTCCAGGTGGGAGACGTGGCCACTTCTCTCTGCCCTCATCTGGGGGCCGTGCCTGGGACTCGGGGCAGGGAGCTGGCCTGGTGCAGCCTCCTGATGGTTCCCAGGTCCTTGTCCCCTGTAGGGTGTATGGAGGGGCACCTCGAGACCCAGCGCCCACCTCCTTGGGCCGAGTACAACGCCCTCCTGATCTAGCCCCCTGGGCCTCGTGCCTGCCTTGTCCTGAGTCAAGCTTAGAAGCCGGACCTGCCGGCACCTCGGCTGGGCCGCCCTCTTGTCCACTGTGTGTGGGTCTGCCGAGATCTGTCTGGGCCGGGAAGGCCTGGGGGGAACTGGGGAGGGAGCGTTTGTGTTTGTGGTGGGGGGGAGTGGGGGGGCATCTGCTCTGAGTCGCTCCTTCCTTCCCTGGGCCCCAGGAGTCCCTGAGAAGCAGCTGATGCGGGAGCCCCCGCGAGCTGGCCCTCCAAGGCCTCCCTGGGCCCTGCCCCCCAGCCCCCTGCTGCGGCACCCAGGGGCAGCCCTGCGGCCTCGCCACCCACTCACCAGCTGAGGTCCGGGCTTGGCTCCGTGCCACCCCTCGGGCCCCATGGGAGGGCCGCTCGGCCCACCGGGGCCTGTGAAGCTCCAATAATGGTTTTAATTTGTTGAACTTGTGTTTTATCCCATAAATTAGTCACTGTTTTATTTAACAGAATCGAGATATCCACAAACAATAGGCGAGTTCCAACTTGAACATTTTAATAAGACAGAAAAAAGTATATATTTTCGCGTCTGTTACAAACATATTTATGTAAATAGCCTGTGGGCTGCGATCCAGGAAAAAGAAGAAAAGGAAGGGCCTTCTGTGCTGGGGCTGAGCTGGAAAGGAGCCTTTTGCGGTGGGAAGGGCACCGAGCGGGGGGCTGGGCGGGGCGGCCCCGGGGAACTCGGTGGGGGGGGGAGGCAGCCCCTGCGCAGGTCCTCCTGCAGCCACCGTACCCCGCACCCCCAGCCCTGGCAGGCCGCTGCCCAACCAGGAGAGTGGGGCCCCTGGTTCCCTCCTCGGGAAGGTGGGTGTGCTCAGTGCAGGGCTGTGACACGCAGGGAGGTGGTCCGCCAAGTGGAAGGACTTGGGGGATCCCACACATGCCCCCCCCACCCCCCGTGGGGCTTTCAAAGCGATGCTTTGGCCACCCGGAAGGAGGTCAGCTCAGGGCAAGGCTGGCAAGATGGCGCCGGTGATGAGGGCTCATGGGAACTGGGTCACCATTTAAAAGTGTCCGGGATACCAGGCCCTCACTCTGGGCCAGCCTGGTCCTCATCCTGCCGCCACCCACGCTTGCGAGGGAGCCCCCCTGCCCGGGGGCCGCCAGGGACAGCAGCTCAGGCCTGGGGCTGGTGGCTGCGGACCTAGGAATCAGCCCCCTCTGGCTCTGCCCCCGTGTGCTCCAGGCAGGAGCTGAGCCAGCATCCGGATCGGATCCGGGTACGCGCCGTTCCCAGCCCAGGCAGGTCCCTGCAGGAAGGAGGAAGGAGCCGAAGGAGGCGGCAGAGGGATGACCCTGCCAAGCGCCTGCCCAGTAGCCCTGGCCAGAGAAGTTGGGGCCGGCCAGGGTCTCGGGGGCCCGCGGAGCCCATGGAGCCTTTGCCTGAGGCCAGAGGCTTCTGTGCCAGTCGGCTGTGCCCTCCAGCAGCCCCTGAGCCTCACGCGGGGGCTTCGGGCAGCGCTGGGGAAGGCGGCCGCCCTTTGAGTGCACAGGGCCTGAGCGCCCCACCGCCTGTGCCCAGCAACGGGTAGGAAATTGGGCCCATCCCAGGGCGAAACTGGTCTGCCCCTTTCCTGCCAGGGTTGAGGGGTGACTGACGCCCTCCATGCTCCCCTGGCCTGTGGAGTCCGGCTGTGGCTGGACCACGCTGCACAGCTGGGTCCCTGCCGGCCACTTGGGGCTGATTTTTAAAAATAAAAGCTCACTTGATAGATTTTTTTCCAGTTTTTATTGAGTGAAAATGTCAAACCTTGCATCAGT
Source organism: Mustela nigripes (assembly GCF_022355385.1). NCBI lineage: Eukaryota > Metazoa > Chordata > Mammalia > Carnivora > Mustelidae > Mustela > Mustela nigripes. The sequence goes on from NC_081570.1 coordinate 7,364,806, forward strand.
CATGCAAAAAAAAAAAAAATCAAATAAATAAAACACATATATTAAATTTCTAATAGCACTAAATTCAAGTGGAAAAATATTCAGTTAACCAGGTGCCGAGGAGACCAGATTCAAGTAATCAGAGCACACGCTGTTGAGTTCGGTTTTCACGTTCTGCATTTTTTCGTCTCAAAACCTCTCTATATATCTCTATATATCTATATATGTATATACATATAGATATATACACACATATGTGCATACATATTATTTTGTATTTATATATATACACATACATAGTTATAAAACATTAAAAAGAGCATTGGTGGATCAAGCATTGTTTTCCCCACAGAAAGAAAAGAAAACAAGAATTACACATTAAAATTCAAAATGAGCTAGCAATGGCTTATAGTCCTAGTGTGCAACATGGAGGTTACAAAAGGCTAGACTTCGCACTGTCGGCATCTTCGATTTTTTTTTCTTTTTAATTCTGCTACATTGAAAAATGTTTTTGTGTTTTGTTTTTTTTTGTTGTTGTCGTTTTTTCTTTTTTTGTTTGTTTTCCTTTATAAAACTCCCTCCACACACCCAGCGGTTCGACGCTGGGGCACAGAGTCTGGGCAGGTGCCTGGCAGCAGCGCGCGGCGCCCGCAGAATTCAGGAGGCTCCGGTAGGGGCTGTTTTAGACAACGACTCGCTGCCCGTTGAATCAGGTACGCTCCGTGTGGCCGCTCCTCCCTCCCTCTCCAGTGCAGATGATCCTGGCTCTCTGGCTGTGGGCAGCCAAGAGGACACGCACACACACATAAACACGCACACATACGTACACACACGCACACACATACAGACCAAAAAAAAAAAGAACAAAAACAAAACACCAGCTCCCCCTGCCATCTGGGGCTCCCCTTGGAGATCTGCCGGGAGGCTCTAGGCGACAGGCCTCCTCCAGGCTGGGCACGGCTCTCTCCCTGTGGCCGAGTCTCAGGGTCCCACCTGAGCCACGCTGGTAGCCAGGACTGGAGACACGGGAAGCTCGGGCCCTCTGCCCTCGTCCCTGTCCCTGTCCCAGCCACGGGCCGCCCGGTGCCCTCCCCCCCGCCCTGCCAAGCTGGGCTCAGTGACCTCATCCACTCTGGGAAGGGGGAATGTTTTGCAAAGGGAAGCAAATCTGGGTGGGCTGCGCCAGTAAAGAAGCATCCAAACAAACAAGAAATAAAAACAAACTGGGAAAAAAAAAAAAAGCCCTATAAAGCCACACGCATAACCAATAGAGAAAAACTCAATTGTTAAGTTAACTACAAACTTGTATCAACAGTAATAGTCCTTTTTCCTTGTTTCTACAAAATTCAAGTTAAAAGTTGGAATCACGCAGCTCCCGTCAGTGCTAGTGTAAGGACAGACAGCCTCAGACTGGTAAGGCCTCGAAAATCAATGCGAAACGAAATCCCACGTGAGCGATTGCACTCGGTCTCCAACCTCAGGGCTGGTCCGAGGCGGGCCTGTGCTCTCCGGGCCCGCCTGCCTTTTTTTTTTTTTCTTTTTTTTTTCTTTTTTTTGTTCTATGTAGAATAATAACCTTTACAGGAAAAATACTGTACAACTTTCTCGCATTTTTCCCCCCATTTTGAATATTAAAGCCCCAAACAGTGGTATCCTTCCTGTTCCCACCACGTGGGTGGCTCAGACCCCTGCGGGGGCCCAGCACCCCAGCAGCAGCTGCTCGTTGGTTTGGAAGCGCACCCAGCTTCGGCCTCCCCCCAGGGGGCGAGGCTGGGGCCTGGGAGTCACCGAAGGGCAGGCCGAGGGCCCCAGCCCTCGGGAGCAGACGCCAGGGCCTCCCAGCTCGCCTAATTCTTCCGTGAGGTTCCCTCCGCGGTCCCTGCAGTGTCGCCTCAGCCCCGCGCCCCCCCCCCCCCCGCCCCAGGGCCCGGAGGGAGCGTCTTAGCTGCATGAATGGAAGGCCCTGCCAGATGCTGCTGGGGCCCGCCTCTGGGGGTGAGGGGTGGGGGTCGCGGGGACCCCCAGCGCCCTTCCCAGTCCTGAGCAATGAGGAATCCCACCGGCCTGGTCGTGGAGCCCGGGGTCCGGCCGCGGGGAGGGGCGCGCGGGGGCGGCTGCCCGGTGTCGGCGCCCGCCTGGCCCTGGGGGGTGGGGGCCCCTGCTCCTCGGTCCCACCCCGGACAAGAGCACCTTCTGTTTCCCTGAAGAAGAAGATCCCCGAAGTGCAGCCAGAGGAGGGTCGCTCGCAGCCTGTCCTTCCAGCCGCGGGCCTTGCGCCGCGGGCGGGGCGGGGGCGGCCCCGGAGCACCAGAGGGAGGCCCCCGCCTCTGTCCTGAGACGGACTCGGGGTCCGGAAGCACCGGCGGGGCCGCCCCGAGCCCGGCAGCGGGGGCGACCGTCTCGCTCTGGACCGAGGGCAGCGCTGCCCAGAAACAGCATCTCTTACGAAGGGAATCGCAGTGGCCACCAGGGCAGAGGGCGCGGGCGAGGCGGCCCCGGCCCCGGGCCCCCCCACCCCCGACGGCCGGTTAGGGCGAGGCTGCGGCGGGCGCGGGGGCCGCCAGCTCCGGGCTCCGCGCCCCGGGCCCCGCCGCCGCCGCCTCGGCCAGCGACTCCTCTGAGTCGGTGCGCAGGTCCTCGTCGTCGTCGTCCTCCTCGTCGTCGTCGTCGTCGTCGTCCTCGTCGTCGTCGTCGTCGTCCTCGTCGTCGTCCGCCTCCTCCTCGGGCAGCTCCAGCTCCTCCTCCTCGTCCTCCTGCGACGACTCCTCGGCCGCGTGGCCAGGGGCGGGCGCAGCGGGGCCATCGCGGGGCGCGGGGCCATCGCGGGGCCCGGGGCCGTCGGGGGGGCCGGGGTCGCCGGGATCGCCCGCGTCGCCCAGCCCCAGCGCCCCCGGCCCGCCGGCAGAGGCAGCGGCGGCGGCAGCGGCGGCGGCGGCGGGCGGCAGGAAGAGCAGGGCGCCCCCGGCCTCGGCGCCCAGCGACAGCGCCCCGTCCAGGCCGACGGCGGGGCCCGGGGACGCGGCGGGCGGCTCCCCGCGCTCCTGCTTCTCGTGCTTGCGCTTGTGCGAGTCCATCTGCGACATGCCCACCACCGTGTGGCGGCAGCCCGGGTAGGTGCAGTGGAAGTGCGAGCACTTGAGCTTGTACTTACAGTCGGGCACCGCGCAGTCGGCGCTCGAGCTGAACTGGCAGAAGCCCGCCGCGCTGATCACGTCCTGCTTGCCGTGGTGCTTGCGGTGCGCCGTGACCTTGGTGCTGTCGGTGCAGCGGAAGCGGCAGCGCAGGCAGTGGAAGTGCGTGCTGCTGCCGGAGAAGGGGCAGTCGGCGAAGTGGCAGCTGAGGGAGGCCTTGAAGCGCTTGAAGTCGTCCAGCACGAGGTTGTCCACGCGGTCGTGGTGCTGCGCGTGCTTGTACATGTGCGTGCGCCCGCAGAACTTGTAGCCGCAGTTCTCCCGCGTGCAGTGGTAGTGGGTGACCTTGAGCGAGAATTGGCATGCGGCATCCTTGCAGTCCTCGTAGAGGTCGAAGCGCCGGAAGCCCTCCAGCATCATGCCCTCGTCCAGCATCTTCCGCGAGGAGGCCGTCTTGCGCCTCTTGCCGAAGGGCGACATGTCCTCAATGATCCAGAAGCGCTTCTTGGCCCCGGAGGCTGTGGGCATGGAGATGGTGTTCCCTGGGGGAGGGGCGGGGGGAGGTCAGTGCCCCTGCGGCACCATTCTCAGCATGGCACCCATGCGGGCTCCCAGGGCCTGGCACCATGGCCAGGGGGTGCCCCTGGGGGGGGGGGTCACCGCCTTGGCTCCTGCGGCCCCAAGGGGGCTCTGGGGGCCTCTGCCCTCCCCCTCCCCAGAAGAGCCTGGGAGCCCCAGGCTTCCCCTGGCGTCATCCCGTGTCTGCAGGATAACGGCACAGGCATCCGCCTGGGGTGGCAGAGCAAGTAGCTGGGGCGGGGGGGGGGGGGATGTGGTGGCTGCTTCCTGGCCAGTTTGGGTGGGAAGTGAGGACACGTCCTGGTGCTAATTGAAGCTGAAGGGGGAATCTAGGTCGGCAGAGTATAATTACCCAGGTTGGACGAGGGCCAGGATGCCATCATGCACCCGCCTCTAATGAGGGACAAGCCAGCTCCTTCTCCGGCTGGCTAACCAGTTCCCCTGGCTGCCCACCTGTCTGCCCAGGGGACCAGCCTATTTGCAAAAGGGAGGCCAGGCACCCTGGGGCTGTTTGGGACTGTAACTCCCTGCCCCGAGGGACACCTTCCCCTTTGTACCAAAAGGTTCTTTAAGGTCTTGTTGGGGTCTTCTGGCCCCAGTTAGCCGGGAGAGGGCAGCTCTGCTGAGGGCCTGGGGCCAGAGCAGGGGTTCAGCCAACAGATGGGTGCCCATCTGTGCCCTCCCTCCTGAACCCGACTTCTTCCCTAGACTTAGGGTGCCCTATAGCCAGGGCTGCCTGACTGGCGGTGTGGCTCTTCTTCCGCTACCCCCTTTCTGGGATGCACCGTGGCCCCTGTGGCTGCAGGGTGAGGGGTGCGGCACAGGATATCTGGGAAGGGGCAGCCATCCTAGGGCTCCCTGCCCCCCAGCCTAGAAACCAGAGGGAAAGCTCCAGGGCCCAGCCCTAGCCAAGGTCAAGGGCGGGCATCCCTCCAGCCTTCTCCCATGTAGCTGCCCCACTCAGCCCACCGGGAACCTGCCTAGAAGGCCCAGCCTGCACGGCCCCACTGGGCTGCACCGTCCACTCAGGTATAGACCAAGTCACCCACCCTTAGCGGGTGAAACCAAGGTCTGCCATGGGTTGGGGGTGCCCAGCAGAGGACAAGGGACGGCCTGGGGCTAGGAGATCAGGTGTGTGAGCAGCAGCAGCTCTGGTTATGCTAGGGACAGCTTTCCATGGGCTGAATTCCATGGGTGGGGGGCCCTCTACCTTGCTCTCTGCCACAGCCCCGGGGCTGGCACAGTACTGGCCTGGCACTCGGGCAGAATGGGAGGCACAAATGAGTGAGGGCAGGTGCAGAGCCGAGGTGATGAGTACAGCGGAGGGGAGGGAAGGTAGGTCTCATCCTGGCACAGCATCGGATGTGTGGAGGTGGGGGGTGGGGAGAGGAGGTCCCTCTGCCCGCGAGCACGCCTGGGGCTGGGCCCTGAAGACCCCCTGCCTCTCCCTGCTTGGACCCAGGGATGGGGTTCAGGCCGCCAGGACCTTGCCTGGACCTAGTGCGGGCAGGTGTCGAGAGGAGCTGTCCATGGGGCAGGACTAGGCTCTCCGGTTTGGGGTTGGGGGTACTGGCACAAGGTGGCCTGGTCCTCGGCCCAGCAAAGCCACAGAAAAGGTCAGGTCCCAGATCTTGGCCTTGAGGGTCAGCCGGGGTGACAAACACCGGTGAGGAGGTGTGTGCGAATTACCTGCGGCGTCCTGAACTAGGGGTACGTCACTTTTTACTGGAGTTGGAGTGGCAGTGGCGGGCGGGAAGCGGGGGGGGGCTGCCGACAGGGTGGCCCAGACCCCGCGTGGCTCCGAGAGTGGCACTGAGCAGAGAGTATGAGAGACAGGGCGGAGAAAAGAGGCATGGGAGGGAGGGGAGGGGTGCCCGGAGCACGGCGGCTGAGAAGGATGGGGCCAGTGGGGGCTGCGGAGCCCCGCGGGCAGCCTCGTCGCCAGTGGCAGCAGGAGGAGGAAGAGGAGGAGGAAGAGGAGCCGGGCAGCCTGGAGAGGGTGGAGAAAAGCAGAAAAAAAAAAAAAAAAAAAAAAAAAGAAAACCAAAACAAAGAAAAAACAAACAAAAAAGAACCCAAATGAGAAACCCAATGGCAGAAGCAAGTATGATATGAAAACATGTAGACAGAGGAGGAGCAGAGAGGCAACACGAGAGAGCAGGGAAGGAGGTGGCGGGGCAGGGAGAGAACGGGAGGGGAGGCTGTGCAGGGTGAGGTCAAGGTGGCCTTGGGTGGGCCTGTGGCCCAGCCCAGCCTGGGGCGGAGTCCGGTCTGGGCCAGCGGCTGGGGTGGTGGGCCAGGTGCCTGGGCCCCCGGCTCTGGCATGTCCTGGCCAACCTGCCCTCCGGGCGGAGGGCTGTGCTACTCTGTTCGCGCTCAGAGAGGACAACCCAGGGTCCCCTCCTGGAAACTGAAGCCAAGGGCTGAGTGCGGGCAGGAGATGGCCTCTTCGACCCATGTCCCAAAGGCTCCCACCCACCCGCCGTGCCACACTCAGAGGCCGGCTCTGGCTCCCTCTGAGGCCACTTGACCATGACCCTCCAGTCCTCAGGGGGACCCAGCAGTGCCTGGGGACCTGGATGGAGGGGCCCGTCTGGAAGTCCCCAGGACCCCCGCACTCACCGGCCGCGGTGCTTTCGTTGCCCACCGGGGTGCTGGAGCAGCTCCGGTCCATGGTGGACGACTCGGAGGACACGGCGCCAGGGCTGCAGCCTGTGTAGTCCATGTAGTCATCCGTCTCCGCATCCATCAGGCTCGGGGGGCCCTGAAAGCAAGCAGGGGAGCCCTGAGGAAGCTGGGCTGGCGGCTGTGCTGCCCCCGGGGAGGTGGGCGGACTGTCGCTTCGGGGTGGTGTGCACGCCCCCACCTGGAAGCAAGAGCGGGCTGCCCCCGGTGATGCCCTGTTGCCACCCCAGCGCGAGGTGGGGGGGTGGCGGGGGTGGCGGCCGTCCCGCCCGGCCCCGGCTCTCACCTGGGCGGGGGGCGCGCGATCGAAGTTCTTCCCCAGCATCCTCCGCATGTGCTTCCGGGCGTGGGAGGTCATCTGGTGCTTGAGCAGGAAGGAGAACTGGCAGCCCTCCCGGATGCAGTGGAAGTGGCTGTTCACCTGGTTGTACTTGCAGCCTGTGGGCAGAGCCCCGCCGGGCCATGAGCGCCCGCCACACCTGCTGCGGGTCACAGCGTCTGGGCCCCGGGGAAGTGTGGCCCGCGGTGAAAACGGCGTCCCCCCACCTCCTCCTCCAAGGGCTTGTGCTCCACCATCCCCGGGGGCATGAGGGCATGTGCCATGGCAGGCTGGGCCCCCATCCCCGGCCCCTCCTGGGGCTCCAGGCGAGAGAACTTAGTGACCCATCCACCAGGTCAGCCCCCTCCCAGCAAGCGAGATGTGTCCCCTAGTCCCTTCTGGGGAGCCCCGGTGCCTGTCCCCGGCTCTGTTTAGGCCTCTGCCCTGCCCCCACCCACCTCTTGGCTCTGGGCTGAGAACAAACAGCAGGCAGGGCTGAGCCAGTGTCGGCACAGGGCAGGTGAAGGCCTGCCCGTCTCCATGGCACCGGGGCTGGCCAGGTGTCTTATATCACCCCCCAGCTTTGTTTGGCCCCAACTACCACCCAAACCCCCCAAAGTTGAGTAAATACAAACAGCTACAGAGCACCCCGACACCTGTAAGCTGAGCCCGAGGACAGCACGGGCCACCGAATATTGACATCTGTTGCCACGGTTACCAACCCTCTCCGGGGCCATGAATTCTTCTTGAATTAATACTTGAAAGAAAAGGTTTGTTCCCTGTCTTTCTCTGGCAGTCGCCCCGGGTGTCTCACCCTCTCCCTCTGGAAGGGGCAGTCAGCAGAGGCAGCAGCCACACCTCGGCTCTGGCCACCTGAGTCCCAGCTGGCCCAGCCTGCGCCCAGAGGTCTGCTTGCCTGCCTCACAGCCACCTGCCTTCCGGGTTCCAGTTTGTTCTGGCAGATTCCTGCCCGACCTCAGCAGGCCTGGGAACATGTGGCTCTATCCTGAGGCACATGGGTGGGCTTGGCCTCTGCCCGCTCATGGTGGAGCCCAAAAGACACCCCCACTCAGGGGCCCTGGCTGGGGGCTGTGGCCGGCTTTCCAGCTGAGGGCCCAGCTCTCAAAGCAGACTCCGTTCCCCGGCATCTGCTGAGAAGCTCAGGGCACATGTGGTCTCCTTCCCGACCCTACGGCCACCTCCCTCTGAGTCGCCCAGGTCGCAGACACTGGGCTGAATCACAGTGCCCCTGCCTGTCCCACCAGCTCCCCCCGACCAAGCACCGTGCTGGCCAGAGCAGACGTTCTAAACACTGCCTCCCACCAGCCCTGCCACTTCCTGCAACAGTGCGCTCCACACACAGCCGTCCCTCGATAACGCGTGCTCCATGACCATGGGGGCAGACAAAGCAGGGTCCGCTCTGGACCCTGCACTTGTAGTGCAAGCCCGGGAAAGAGATCCTAGGGCGGCCCACTTTAGGAACTCCTACGTTACCCGCACGGCCCCAAGGGAAAAGGAAAGAGCAGCAGGTTCAGGGCCTGACTCTGCCCATGTGGCATTTTCCCCGGGAGATGTGGGGGGTGGTTGGGGCACTCCAAATCACCCTCGCCCCGATTCCAGGGCTCTTTGTTTGGATGGTTTTCCCCATGTGACAATGTCCAGCCTGTGAGATCTGGGATGTTAACGAATCGCAGAGCCTGAGAGGCAGGGAGGAGAGGTGGTACCAGGAGAAGGGGCCAGAGCTACACCCCGCCACCTGCCGCAAGCTGCCGCCCCAGTCCCGGCTGCCAGTACCTAGCCTGCCACACTCTTCGCGCTTGGTGAAGTACTTAAACCCGTTGGCCGCCCGCCGCTCGGCCTTCTCATGCTTCTTTATGTGCCATGGCAACTTGGTGGTGATGTTGGTCACGAAGTAGCAGCCGGTCCGGAGGCAGTGGTAGTGTCCGCGCATCCGGAACTCGCAGTGCTGCAGGAAGGGGCAGGGGGCGGTCAGGAGCAGGCCAGTAGCAGGCCAGTAGCCTCTCTGAGCTCCCACCTGGCCCCCGCCTCTGGGCCATGGCAGGCCCTCCTCCGTGCTCAGAATCAGGAAACATGATCAGGTACAGGCCTTTCACGAGTCCAAAAGCAGTATGTCCCTTTTGTCATTTGACTGAAACATCGACCTGGTGATTTGCCCACCACCACTGATCTCACACCCGGAGCAGACATCACTAATCTATCCCCGTGCTCTTTCCCGCATCACTCAGCTCTGGGATCAGACTCCTCCTCAAGGTGTTCTGACAAACAGCCCCTGCTAGTCTCAGGGTAGGCCTTCATGAAGGTGAACCTGATCTGCCCTTCCTGCCTGTGGCATGGACAGTTCAATCTCTAGCTGTCCAGTGGGCAGGCATCTGGGGAGAGGGAGCACAGTTCCAGAGTGGGTGGAATGATATCAAGCAGAGAGCAGTGGTTCAGCATGAGGTCCCCACTGAGGGCTAGAATGACGTGACGACCCTCACCAACAGAGCCCCAGTTTGGACCCCTGCCCAGGAGCCTCCAAGGGCCCAAGGCCCCACGGCCCCATTTCCAGGGCGGAGGGCGTAAGGCAGGAATCCCTGCCGGGCGGAGCTGGTCCCAGGCCCCGCCCCGGGCCCCAGCCCTCCCCCGCTCCCATGCTAACCTGGTTGGGGCAGAGACACTGCAGGGAGTAGTATGCGAACTGGTCTCGCACGTTCACCAGGTTGTTGCTGGGGTTGATGTGGTCCAGGCAGTGCGACTCGGCCTTGCCGGAGGTTTTACACACGTACTTGCAGTTCCCAAAGAGACAGTGGAAGTGGAACTTGTTGGCATACTTGCAGTCCGTCGTGAGGCAAGGGTCGCTGGAATGAAACCACAGCCCAGAAGGTCACTGGCAGTGCCAGGGCCCTCCCTTCTGACATCCTGACATTTGTCGTGTCGGGGTTTTGCTCCCTCATCCCCCGTGGCGCAGCCCAGAGGATGGCCCCTGGGCTGCCCTTCTGAGCAGCAAGTGGCTTTGGCCAGAGGAGACTACAGATCCCAGCATGCACTCCTGCCTTCTTTTTGGACTGGATGGGGCAGGAAGGATTGCACTGTGCAGGCTGCCCAGAGCATTGCATGCTGGGACACGTAGTTTCCATGGCCACACCTCAGGATTATAGATAAGGACGGCTGCAGTAACCTCTTGGATGTGAAAATGAGAGATGGTGCTGCCAGCCCTGGCGGGGGGCCAGTGAGGGCCTGGCTGGCCTGGCACAGGCACTGCCCTGGGTGTGGCTGACTGACAGGGTGCAGATGGGTGGGCAGCCCTACCAGGAAGCTCAGCTACCACGGGGCCCTGGCCATTGGGAATGTGTGCCTGGTGTTGGGTCCTGCCGAGGCGCACGGCTGCCGGGGGCCCCCCAGGGTTGGCCCAGGATGTGGGGCTCCCGTCCACTCAGAGGACCTCACAGGCCGGCTGAGTGGGGGAGCTCGGGGAGCAGAGGGGTGCTGGGCCAAGCCCCCTTGCTGGCTGGCCCCAGGAGCAGCAGCCCTGCCCCACGGCCTGCCCCATGGTCGGGCAGACAGGTGGGGAGGACGCTGTACGCTGGCCTTCCACCCTGGCCCCGGGCATGGCTGGTGCCACGGGGGCCCCGGGGTGGGCACCTGGCCATACTGTGGCAACTACGAGGGCTGCTGCGGAGGGGAGGCGGAGCGGAGGAAAGGAAGCCCGGGGAGGAACGGAGAGGAGTGCGGGACCTTCCATGCCATGGCCCAGCCCCAGGTGCTCAGAGAGGGAGGACAGCTGCCACGCAGGCCATGTGTGTTCACATCCAATTTATTACTTTTATTGAGAACAGGAAACCGCACACATAACGATACAGAGTCACCGTTCTCGCCACAAGGCACCACCACCATCCAGTGAGGAGGGGCCCTTCCACCCCTGAGAGCTCAGGCCATCATGCAGATGGGCGCGGGCCCGGGGGGCGCCTAGCCCCCTCGCCCCCACCCGTGACTTCTCTTGTTCTGTAAAGGGTCGGCCATGAACACGAGCCACCGAGACCAACAAGGAGGCCCAGGGCAAGACGCAGCCCTCCTTGCGAGGCAAGGACTACCACTCCCAGCCCACCTAAGCTGGTCCTCGCAGTGTCAACACTGCCCCTCTGGAACAGCGGCCACGACCACCACCATCTCCCCCCACCCCAGCTGGCTGCTCTGGGAACAAGCGGGGAGGTCCAAGCAGCAGCATCTTTGGCTAGAAGGACATTGCCCGGTGACGGTGTCCCAGAGAGGCTGGGGACAGCCAGGGCTAAGTGCAGGGTGAGGAGTTGGGTCTCGGCTGCCCTTGCTAGCACCTACTCCCGAGACATGCGGGGGACGCGGGACTCCCGGCTCATCGAGGGACTCACTTCTCCTGGAACTGGAGGAATCCGGGTTTGACCTGGGGCTTGGCGTTTTCTAGAGAAGTCGTTGCCAAGGGCGAAGTGGGCAGGTGAGGCACTGACGCTGGAATCTGAGGCATCTGGGGGATGGTGGAAGCCAGCTGCTTCCAGGCGAGCAGCGTGGGGGTGGAGGGCACGGTGGCCGGGCTGGGAGTGGGACCCTCCAGGGAGGACACTGTGGCTGTGGTGACAGGAGGCGCTGGAGGGGATGACGGGGCCAAGGCAGGTTTGGTCTCAGCAGCCGAGGTGGGGAAGGAGGCCTCCGTGTTCCCCTTCACTGCTCCTCCCTCCGTCCGGAAGTGGAAGCTGCAATAGGCCGGAGCCACGTCTCAGGTGGGGAGTGACAAGGGCCCTGAGCAGCTAGCCTTTCCTGGGGTCTGATCTCATCACAAATCTTGGGGCCCAGTGTCCCCCCGCCAAGTCTCCAACCCTAGGCGTGATCCTACCAGGAAGGAAGGACGGACAACAAGTGGTTGTATCCTCTGGGCCTGAACTTGGGCTCCTGGCTCTGCCCTAACTGCACCTTCCCACCTGTGACCTTCCTGCTGTGGCTGTCCCTAGCTCCTCCCTACACGGAGTGGGGCAGGGGATAGGGACACCAGGCCCTGGTGCACAAAGTTCATGCTTCCAGAATCTGCTCTGAGAATTAAAGGTGGGTCTCAGCCTTCGGCGAAGCTGGCTACCTGCAGATGAGCATCTGGGGCTGCCTAAGAGGAAGCAGAGCCCAAGCGAGGGTCCCACAGCCTCGATCTGTTTGAAATGTCCTCAAGTTCTGGGTTCAGTTATGCTGGGCGGCTGGACTGCTGCTTTTCAGCTCAGTGGGTTTACAAATTAATTTCATTATCTTTAGGTCAAAGAGAATCTACAAATCTACAACTGTGGCTTAGAAAGATCTTCACCCAGGGTCCCTGCCTGGTCAGAGCAGGGTCTCTCTGGCTGACTCTGCAGGAAACATCTGTGGTCGGGCCGCACTGGGTGGGGGGCTGAAGCAGACCCTGCTCCAGGTCTCTAAGTGGGGCCTGGGCGGGCTCAGAGGGCCCTGCTGGGAGTTGAACTGGTGGAAGGGAGGGCAAGTCTGCCTTTTCCTCAGGCAGTACCTTCTAAGAAGCCAGCTCAGCTTCTGAGGTCTGGTGGGAGCTGCACACAGGGCAGCTAGAGGCCCGTACAGCCCCCGGCCCCACCCAGCCCGGAGTCCGGCTGGGATGAATGAGGCTGGGCCCCGGGGACCCCCACTCACTTGGCGTGCTTGATGGCCCCGTCCAGGGTGCTGAAAAGCGCGCCGCACTCCTCCACCACGCAGTGGAAGTGGGCCTTGTGCAGGAAGTCACACTGGGCGTCACAGAAGTCCTTGGTGCCAAACCTGGCAGAGGAACTGCTGGTCAGAGGAGACCCTGGGGGCAGTGGCCACCATGAAAGGTGGGCGTGGCCCTCCCTGCGCCTTTGCTCTGCCAGGAAACCCCTCACCTTCGAAGGTACACCTTCCAGGGCTCGGACAGCTTCTCCTGAACCAGCGCCTTCACAGCCTTGCCCAGGAAGGGCGAGGACTCCATGGCGGCACTGCCCTCTGCTTCTGTCTTGATGTTCAACAGGCTGCCGAGGTTGGGGTTGCCCTGAGACATCTGCGAAGGGCACAGGGGCTGTGCTTGAGGCTGGGGACCTCAGGACACAAACGTGGCTGCCCTGGGAGAAGGAAGAGCTCTGGGCCCCTTGGGCCTCTTGCAGCGGACCAGAGCCACAGAGAGGAGCGGAGACCTGGCCACAGCCAAGCCTGCTCTGAATGGAGGTCGCCGCAGGCAACGTGCAGCACTACCCTGGCCCCATGGAGATGTCCGGACTCCTCCACACAAGCCCCGGGGTGCTACGATCCATCACTCAAGTAAGGCCAAGACTCTGGGCACACACTCCAGCCTAGCTTTTCCCAGACTTCGTGGCTCCCTGGTTATTTTCCTGCCAGGTTTTCAAAAGAAGTGCAGGAGGAGGGGGGGAGCCCCTCTGAATTCCTTGAGAACAAGAGAAGGCACACAAAGGAGGAGCAGAGAGGGAGGGAGGGAGACTCACAGGGTGAGATCAAGATGGCTGCTGCTGCTG